>NC_060189.1:45906166-46178886 GCF_021184085.1 Oncorhynchus gorbuscha | reverse complement strand
AACGTGGAGATAAGGAGTAGCAAAATCTATATTTATTAAAGAAGTAACTAAATATAATATACAATGGTGTGTGTAATCAGTAATCAGTAGTGTAAGTGAGTGTTTTGCATGCATGAATGTGATAATGCAGGAGGGTGATGAAAGGTGCCAAAGCAAACAAACAAACGGCCACCAAGAACCACAACACAATCTACAACGGGTGTCTGCATGGAGAGAGTCTCCTCCATAAATGTGGAAGAGGTCTATTTATCCTGGGAGACACCTGGCCCAGGTGTTTCCCATGTAGCTGACGACCCTCTCAACTCCGCCCCACCGGCATCCTAATAAGAAAACAAGAACAAAGACAGAATACGGCAGACAGAGTGGGAGGGTCAGTCATTCCCCATAAAACCGGGGACCAACAAGGACCCCGGAACAACACTACCAGCCTCCCGCGTCCCAAATTGACACAGGCCTCTGCGTCCCAAATTGACACAGGGCCTCTGCGTCCCAAATTGACACAGGCCTCTGCGTCCCAAATTGACACAGGCCTCTGCGTCCCCAAATTGACACAGGCCTCTGCGCCCCAAATTGACACAGGCCTCTGCGCCCCAAATTGACACAGGCCTCTGCGCCCCAAATTGACACAGGCCTCTGCGCCCCAAATTGACACAGGCCTCTGTGCCCCAAATTGATGAGGGTTTACGTGTTCACACTTACAATTTGCCAGATTGATTGTGAGGCGACCTGCAGCCAGACGTTCAAACAAGGCTTGAATACGGGACAGATGTTCTTCCCAAGTATCTGCATAGATCACTACATCGTCCAAATAAACAGCGCACCCGGTCAGACCGGCGACAACCCTGTTCATAAGTCGCTGAAAAGTGGCAGGTGCATTGCGCAGACCGAAACTCATAACTGAATACAGTACAGACCAAAGGGTGTAATAAAGGCAGAGATTTCACGTGCCCTACTCGTCAGTGGCACCTGCCAATAGCCTTTTTAACAGGTCAAATTTGCTCACAAACTTAGCTGCACCGACTTGATCAACACAGTCCTCCATCCGAGGAAGAGGAAATGAATCTGGCTTTGTGACACTGTTTACCTTACGGTAGTCCGTACAAAAACGGTTTGTTCCATCCGGTTTACTGACCAAGATACAGGGAGAAGCCCAACTGGAGAAAGAAGGCTCTGCTATCTTACTCTCCAGCATGTACTTGACCTCAGCATCCAGACAACGTAGTTTCTCTGAAGAAACTCTATAGAACCGCTGACGAATGGGGTCAGCACCTCCAATGTCAATATCATGTTCTATTAAGTTTGTACGTGTAGGTGTATCAGAAAATAAACCTGGAAATCTCTGAATCAGACCAACCATCTCTTTCCGGCTCATCAACAGGTAGGTGAGTGAGAAGACTGTCTAAAATATCCAGTGTTTCTGAATTTTTCAATCTACCCTGCAATATACAATCGTCAGGACCAGGAACATCTTCCTCCTCATGCACAGATCTAGCACGACAAGAACCCAAAGGAAACAACGGTATCAGCCAAAAAGAACAGGTTTACCGTCCTCTGTAGAATCCCACTGTTCAGTCTCAGAGGAACGTGCATAATAGGGTTTTAACAGATTTACATGGCACAGCTGGTGTGCTTTCCTCCGTTCTGGAGTGGCAACTAGATAATTTTGCTCAGTGTACTGGCGCACCACTGTATATGGACCTTGAAACTTGGCTTGAAAAGGAGAACCAACAATTGGCAGCAGAGCAAGAACCTGGTCACCTGGACTAAAGTGACGAGGCTCAGTTGACGATCAAATATGCCCTTCATCCTATCCTGTGAAGATGATAACTTCTCTTTAGCCATTTCACCAGCGGCATACAGCCGTCGCGGAAATCACACATACGAACACAGGGACTGAGGGAGGCTCGGGAGACTTCCAGTCATCCTGGAGAACAGATAAAGTCCACGCACCCTATGTCCAAACACAAGGTCATTTGGACTGAAACCTGTGCTCTCCTGTGAAACTTCCCTAGCGGCTAACAGTAACCAAGGCAACCCCTCCTCCCAATCCTTATCCATCTCAGTACAATAAGCTCTCAACAAAGACTTAAGTGTTTGATGGAAACGTTCCAGTGCTCCTTGACTTTGCGCGTGATAGGCGCTAGACACATTGTGTTTAATATGAAGCTGTTGAAGAACCTGACCAAACAGATTAGAGGTAAAATTAGATCCTTGATCACTCTGAATGACCTTAGGGATTCCAAACAATGAGAGAAACTGAGTCAAAGCTTTTAACACCGATTTAGTCGTGATAGATCGGAGAGGATAGGCAGCAGGAAACCTAGTGGTCTGACACATCACAGTGAACAGGTAACTGCTACCCTTTTTAGAATGAGGCAGAGGACCCACACAGTCAATAATTAGATACTCAAAAGGTTGGCTGAGTACAGGAATAGGAAACAATGGTACTGGTTTAATAGCTTGATTAGGCTTACCAGTTAATTGACAGGTGTGACAAGTTTTGATAAAATCAGAAACATCCCTCTTTAATCTAGGCCAAAAGAAATGTCTTAATATGCGATTGTAGGTTTTCCTCACCCCATATGTCCAGCAACGTCACTGTGAGAAGTTTCCAACACCAACTCACGAAGCTTAACTGGTACAACAACCTGACTAATTGCCTCCCCCAGAAAAACACTATCATGAGACACCCACTTTCTCATCAGGACATCCTCTTGGAGAAAATAGCCATGGGCGACATCTCCCAACTGTTCTATAGGCACAATTTGATCACGCAACTCTTCCAACGTGGGGTCATCCGTTGAGCATTGATTAGATCTGAGCGGGTTACAGATAACGGGATAACAGGAAAACAGTGACATACTTTGTATTATTATCATTAGTCGGCGCAGTGACTAGTTCGCCACGGCTCATAGAACGTGTCACTGCACACGAGAGAACACCTCTGGGAAACTCTGTACACTCTCATCAGGAATCCCAACAAATGACGGCTTAGTGGAAACCACTAGAGATGGAAACACAACTGGCCATACCCGCTCACCTGCTAAGTTATTCCCAAGGATAACGTCGATACCCTCAATAGGCAATGAAGGACGCACCCCACAACAACTTCACCCTTCACCAGCCCACAATCCAACATCAGTTTATGCAATGGAACTGACAGAGTGTTCAAACCTATTCCCTAATTAGAACACTATTCCCGAATCAGTCTCAGCAGAAAAGGGTAACACAGACTCCAACACAAATGATTCAGAGGCACCTGTGTCTCTCAGGATCTTCACTGGCACTAGGTCTTTACTTCCTAACATAGACACAAAACCTTCTGTAATGAAAGGTAAATAGTCTGGATCAATATGGACTTTCACATTCTCCTGGGCCTGAGGAAATGAGTCAAGAATGAACTGATGTGGAACAGGTGCAGCTAACGCAGCAGGCTTAGATTTAGCGTAAGCACCCTTTGACCTGAGAAGTGGACATTCGTTTTCCAATGACCTGAACCTTGACAGTAGTGACACTCCTGCCCAAAGTCAGCCTTACCATGGGAGTCAGGTTCAACCCTAGTTGAATAGAACTCTGCCCGAGAATCAAAGTATCTCGGTGAGCGAAGCCCAAATCTATCCGAACACCCCCACTCTTTCCGAATACGGGGTTTTGCAAAGACACTTTTGTGAGTCAACACATACTCGTCCGCCAAAACCGCAGCTTCAGCAACATTCTTTACTTTCTGTTCATTAATATAAGTGGCAATACGATCAGGAATTGTGTCCTTAAATTGCTCTAACATAATCAGATCACACAGCCCTTGGAAAGTCACAACTGCAGAGGCAGAACACCAGCGATTAAACTGTAAAGATAACTGTCGCGCAAACTCAACATGAGTCTGGTTATCGTCCCTTTTTAAAGTTCTAAATCGTTGGCGGTAAGCCTCAGGGACCAATTCATAAATCTGTAACACAGCTGTTTTAACTTTATCATAACTGGCACTGTCGTGTACACTAAGAGCTGAATATGCTTCCTGCGCTTTACCAGTCAGCACACACTGCAACATTAAAGTGCGGTCAGAATCAGGCCAACTCCTAGCGTCAGCAACCCGCTCAAACAACGAAAAGAATGTCTCGGGGTCCCTTTCATTAAACCGAGGCAATAACCGCAAGTTCCCAACAATATCAAATGTCTCTGGGGCACGACCAAAAGCGGAACTACCCCTAGGTAAATCTGGGTGACCTTCCCAAAACAAACTCTCCCTGAGATCTTTCCTTCCCTAACCAACTCTATACGTTCTTGTTGCAACTTGATTTTAGCACGCTCCATATCTTGTTTAAATGCCAATTCCTTTTCATATTTCACACGATCATGCTCTAGCTTCTCACGATCATGCTCTAGCTTCTCACGATCATGCTCTAGCTGTAACAAAAGCAGTTCTTTCTGCTGTTCAAAAAGAAGGCTACTAGGACTAACCGATGGAATGGCCATTGTAACGTTATGGGGAGACAACAAATCCTCAGCAGAGGCTGGCCCGGTGGTAACTTCAAGAATACCACTCTCCATCAGATTGGCTTTCAATATCAACCTAATAGAATTCTTTAGACGTTTATCACTAATCTCAACCTTGTAGTGTTCCGCGACCTTCAACAGCTGTTCTTTAGTACCTAAATCTAACAATTCCTCTGATGGAGAGCGAATGAACTTATCTACATAAAGACGCCATAATCACACAAAAAACAATTCTCGCTCTTCCCTTCTGCTGAGCACACCAGAACACAACCCGAGAATTGACAATCACCCTGAGCACCACAGAAGAGAGATGAGATATGGAGCTTCCCCAAAACCTACAATAACTCAACCCTAGTCTTCGTGCAGATTTGCGGTGGGAATTTACGCACTGTAGCCCGCTGGCAAGGAAATAGAACTCCCCAGCATGCTGGCAAATTCCACCAAGCCACGGATGTGCCCCGAGACAACTGCTCAGTCCACAGACACCACACAAAAATAACAAACATTAACCATGCCCAACATATTCCAAAAAATGAAACACGTCGCTAAACCTATCAGGGGGAAAAAGGCTATAGCTCCGGGTAGCAAGTTCCACTACCCTACCCAAATCTCCCACCGAGGTACACAGCAGATTACTCACTTCAGACTGACGTCCCAACAGAAAGTAGAACAAGAGTTCAGGCTAGGCAGGGCCTGGAAACTAACCATTATACTCTCTCCAACGCAGCACACAAACCAAACAACAAAGGCAACCAATACTGGGCCGATCACACTCAAACACTATTCAAACCAAACACGTACCTCCACGGTCTCCCAAACCAATAGTTCAAAGATCCCGGATGAGCCCCCACTTGTCACGAACCGGCTCAAAGCCCGTAACAAAGGAGACAACGTGGAGATAAGGAGTAGCAAAATCTATATTTATTAAAAAGTAACTAAATATAATATACAATGGTGTGTGTAATCAGTAATCAGTAGTGTAAGTGAGTGTTTTGCATGCATGAATGTGATAATGCAGGGTGATGAAAGGTGCCAAAGCAAACAAACAAACGGCCACCAAGAACCACAACACAATCTACAACGGGTGTCTGCATGGAGAGAGTCTCCTCCATAAATGTGGAAGAGGTCTATTTATCCTGGGAGACACCTGGCCCAGGTGTTTCCCATGTAGCTGACGACCCTCTCAACTCCGCCCACCGGCATCCTAATAAGAAAACAAGAACAAAGACAGAATACGGCAGACAGAGTGGGAGGGTCGTCACACTTCCATACGAAGCATCCGACCACAATTTCGGATCAAACATAAATTATCTCTCCATCCCCATCCCTCAGCCATTTACCAAAACAGAGGTGGGGTTGACATTAGCTAGAGTTCAACCAAAGCTTCTTCAACGGGCTATCTAGCTATGCCATTTAGCCAGTGTGCAGTTGACTGGGAGCAAGGGTGTTGACTGTAAAAAGGTCTAACTAACTTACCATGTTGCAATGTAAATAACTTTCACGGACTGAGTGAATAACTTTCTCCGGCTTCAGTGATACAGTGCAAGCAATGAGTTTCCCCGCGGTAGTTCAAGGGTTGTCAACAAGGGAAGGGGGAGCGGGATATTAAACTCACGTGGGTTGGGATTTTTTACCTGGGTACATTGAAAAACATTGCAGCTTTTTGGCATGTAAAAAAAATCTATGAAGTTGGCTCTTACAATGGGGGGTCAATGGGAAATCATTTTTATTTTCTCCAATTTGTGGGCGTGGTTGAGGGGAATTCCTTATGGCGCGAATATCGACTTGGAGTATCAAACATGACTTACGTTATGACATAACAAACGAGGACATTCTGGGGTTTCCAAAACCTGAGATTCTTTCATTTTCCAGTCATTGTTATCTTGAGCAACGATCAGTCAACAGCCAAAGCATAAACTTTTCAATATCTTTTTTTTTTCTTTACATCATCAGCAGCAGGATTTGCCAGCAAACCAATGTGGACAACACAAGAATGTATGCTCTGTCATACATGGCTCCCAATGGGCCCAGAAACCCCAGGGCCTCCCCTTTCCATTGGTGCTCCAGCTGGGTATTTCATGGCTGCCACTAAGGTAAATCCAAATGATTGGATTTCATGTCGACAATATTTCAACATTTAAATTTGTGCCATGTGAATTAATAATAGTACATTATGTAGGACAATTACTTCAGGAGAAGAAAACAAATGAAGCAACTTCAATAAAGCATTTCTTTAAAAAAAAAACATCAAATCACATTTTATTTGTCACATACACGTGGTTAGCAGATGTTAATGTGTAGCGAAATGCTTGAGCTTCTAATATCTAACAAGTCATCTAACAATTCCCCAACAACTAGCTAATACATACTAATCTAAAAGGGGTGAATCCGAATATGTACATGTAAGTAGGGTTGGAAACTTTCTGGTAAACTTTTGGAAATTTTGCTTAAATTCATTTTTTAAAAGTTAGCTTTTTTTGTGGGATACACAAGGCAGGCAATTCTAGGTCTTGTGGCATATTTTGGTTAAACTATTCAATGGAATTGCAACCCTCTGCATGCACAGTACACATGTACAGCTGATTCTCACGATCTTGCACACTAATGAGATGCTATTGAACCCACACTACTACACTGTATGAGCTAAATACTACATGCTACAAGTTTTGATTACAATACTGGGCAGGGTGAATATATTTTATGACATACATGATTTTTTGTTAACTAGTAAATAGTAGCCTACAGCAAAGTGTGTTTAAATAATTTCTAACATAACAATTTCTGCAAGTTAATTTTTGCTACCATGTGGGTTTTAGCTTGCTTGAGCCTGCTAACTGAGGAGTGTTAATTCACCTGTTTCCATACATGTTTAATTTGAAAACATTCATCTTACAAAGGAGTTGTTTAATCTAACCACTTAACTATTTATCTGTATATGGAATTGTATTTGGTTATTTCTTTACTCATTTGTTTCTAATGTTTACATGAAAATGCCACAGGCACCATCTGATGTGTGGAGACAATTCACTGCAGCTAATGTAGAAGTAAAAGCTGTGTACATTTGCAAATACTGTGCCAAATCATATGTAAAGAATGCAACAATGATACACCCCTCCAACCAGACATGCTTTATCTACTCAATTTCTGGATGCAGTTCAACAGAGTTCAAGTGAAGGTCAAACAAGTCATAGAGAAAGCAGACTGTATTACAATCATCTCTGATGGGTGGTCAAATATTCATTGTCAAGGAATAAATAACTACATAATCTCCACCCCTCAACCAGTATTCTTTAAGAGGCACGAGGGACAACAGACACACCGGTCTCTACATTGCAGATCAGCTGAAGGCAGTCATCAATGACCTTGGACCACAGAAGGTATTTGCACTGGTGACAGACAATGCTGCAAACATGAAGGCTGCTTGGTTTCAAGTGGAGTAGTACTACCCTCACATCACACCAATTGGCTGTGCTGCACATGCATTGTATCTGCTCCTCAAGGACATCATGGCACTGAAAACAATGGATACACTCTACAAGAGAGCCATGGAAATGTGAAGGGTCATCAAGTTAAATCAGCAATCTACCTCACCAAGCAAAGTGAGAAGAATAAGAGCACCACATTGAAGCTGCCTGGCAACACCTGTTGGGGTGGTGTTGTCATCATTTTTATTTATTTTTACCTTTATTTAACCAGGAAAGTAATTTAAGAACAAATTCTTATTTTCAATGATGGCCTAGGAACAGTGGGTTAACTGCCTGTTCAGGGGCAGAACGACAGATTTGTACCTTGTCAGCTCGGGGGTTTGAACTTGCAACCTTCCGGTTACTAGTCTAACGCTCTAACCACTAGGCTACCATGCCGCCCCAATCATGTTTGGCACCCTCCTGGAGGGGAAGGAGTCTCTCCAAGCAACGGCCATATTACAGTCTGCTGATATGGACAGCCCAATCAAGAGGATCCTCCTGGATGATGTATTTTGGGAGACAGCGGTAAACAGCCTGAAACTCCTGAAACCTATAGCAGTAGCCATCGCACGGATTGAGGGAAACAATGCCATCTATTCTGATGTTCAGACTCTGTTTGCATATGTACAAAAATACATCCGTACTGCCCAGCCCACTTCATTGTTGCTCCAAGCAGAGGAAACTGCAGTTCTGAAATACATCAAAAAGCGTGAAGACGTCTGCTTGAAGCCTATACATGCCGCAGCATACATGTTGAACCCCAAGTATGCTGACAATAGAATCCTGTCTGGTGCAGAGATCAACAAGGCCTATGGTGTCATCACTACCGTGTCTCGGTTCCTGGCAGTCTGGCGAAGTACACTTCCAAGCAAGGGCTTTGGGATGGAGATGCCAACACATCTCATCAGCCACCTGGTGGAAGGGACTTCCCCTGTTGCCTCCTTCATCCTCCAAACCCACCAACATCAGCCACCTTAGATAAATCAAATCAAATCAAATCAATTTTTATTTGTCACATACACATGGTTAGCAGATGTTAATGCGAGTGTAGCGAAATGCTTGTGCTTCTAGTTCCGACAATGCAGTGATAACCAACAAGTAATCTAACTAACAATTCCAAAACTACTGTCTTATACACAGTGTAAGGGGATAAGGAACATGTACATAAGGATATATGAATGAGTGATGGTACAGAGCAGCATACAGTAGATGGTATCGAGTACAGTATATACATATGAGATGAGTGTGTAGACAAAGTAAACAAAGTGGCATAGTTAAAGTGGCTAGTGATACATGTGTTACATAAGGATGCAGTCGATGATGTAGAGTACAGTATATACATATGCATATGAGATGAATAATGTAGGGTATGTAACATTATATAAGGTAGCATTGTTTAAAGTGGATAGTAATATATTTACATCATTTCCCATCAATTCCCATTATTAAAATGGCTGGAGTTGGGTCAGTGTCAATGACAGTGTGTTGGCAGCAGCCACTCAGTGTTAGTGGTGGCTGTTTAACAGTCTGATGGCCTTGAGATAGAAGCTGTTTTTCAGTCTCTCTGTCCCAGCTTTGATGCACCTGTACTGACCTCGCCTTCTGGATGATAGCGGGGTGAACAGGCAGTGGTTCGGGTGGTTGATGTCCTTGATGATCTTTATGGCCTTCCTGTAACAACGGGTGGTGTAGGTGTCCTGGAGGGCAGGTAGTTTGCCCCCGGTGATGCGTTGTGCAGTCCTCACTACCCTCTGGAGAGCCTTACGGTTGAGGGCGGAGCAGTTGCCGTACCAGGCGGTGATACAGCCCGCCAGGATGCTCTCGATTGTGCATCTGTAGAAGTTTGTGAGTGCTTTTGGTGACAAGCTGAATTTCTTCAGCCTCCTGAGGTTGAATAGGCGCTGCTGCGCCTTCTTCACGACGCTGTCAGTGTGAGTGGACCAATTCAGTTTGTCTGTGATGTGTATGCCGAGGAACTTAAAACTAGCTACCCTCTCCACTACTGTTCCATCGATGTGGATAGGGGGTGTTCCCTCTGCTGTTTCCTGAAGTCCACAATCATCTCCTTAGTTTTGTTGACGTTGAGTGTGAGGTTATTTTCCTGACACCACACTCCGAGGGCCCTCACCTCCTCCCTGTAGGCCGTCTCGTCGTTGTTGGTAATCAAGCCTACCACTGTTGTGTCGTCCGCAAACTTGATGATTGAGTTGGAGCGTGCGTGGCCACGCAGTCGTGGGTGAACAGGGAGTACAGGAGAGGGCTCAGAACGCACCCTTGTGGGGCCCCGTGTTGAGGATCAGCGGGGAGGAGATGTTGTTGCCTACCCTCACCACCTGGGGGCGGCCCGTCAGGAAGTCCAGTACCCAGTTGCACAGGGCGGGGTCGAGACCCAGGGTCTCGAGCTTGATGACGAGCTTGGAGGGTACTATGGTGTTGAATGCCGAGCTGTAGTCGATGAACAGCATTCTCACATAGGTATTCCTCTTGTCCAGGTGGGTTAGGGCAGTGTGCAGTGTGGTTGAGATTGCATCGTCTGTGGACCTATTTGGGCGGTAAGCAAATTGGAGTGGGTCTATGGTGTCAGGTAGGGTGGAGGTGATATGGTCCTTGACTAGTCTCTCAAAGCACTTCATGATGACGGAAGTGAGTGCTACGAGGCGGTAGTCGTTTAGATTGCAACTGGTCCTTGTTTGGGAACACGCACACAAGCACGCAACAGGCTTACCAATACAAGGGTTGAAAAATTGACGGCCATCCGGGCAAATTTGAGCCTGACAACGAGCCATCATCCACAAGGTTGGAAATTGACAGTGAAGATGAGGCCTCAGAGTCTGATGTTGAGAAGTGGACATTGAGGAGGTCCAGGGCGAAGACATGGAAGCCTGAGAGGAAGACAACCAAAGCTAGACTATCATTTTACAGATGTATGTTGAAAAATGTTTTTGGGAGATGTTGAAGGAATTCTAAATTCCTCTGTTTTAATTCTCAATCAAAATTAAACACTCTGTGAATGCATTGAGGGTTTGTAAGACCCTTATTTTATAAGAATGGACAGAGCCCCGGTCTTAAAAGTCAGGTAACAGCCTTTAATTCAAGAGAGTACTAAGTTCATACACATTTTACCACAGGTTATACACTGAAAATGACGTCAGCGTTTTCTAAATGTTCTGTCTCTTCTTGACACTGGTAGAAAGGCCCTATAGTTCTCAAGCCTTCCCTCCTCGGCTAGAGCCAAGGTCAGTCAGTGTAGATAAGCATTCTAGACAGTCTGGAGATAGTTCATTCATTTGTACCAAGGCATTGTTCTAAACTCCTGACTACATTATATACAATTGGAAATGGGAGCGAGAGAGAAAATTCATACATGTAACATAATAGTCCTTTAATTCATCCTGATTGAAATGTATACATAATTAGTCATTATAGATTATTAAAAATTCACTTAACAGGAGATGCGATGGATCATTTGGGATCATTCAATATTCCCTTTCTGTTTCTCCATATGATATGGTAAATATATCCAATGCAAAAACATCTATATTTAAATGGTATTTCTATTCATTTGCATATATTTCCGTTAATTCCCATATATTCCCATTAATTCCCACGGAAAGATTCCACCTCTTAATATTCCCCAAAATGTGTAACCCTACATAGGCAATGTGCAATAGATGGTATAAAATACAGTATATTCATGTTATATGAGTAATTTAAGATAGGTAAACATTATGAAAGCGGCATTATTTAGAGTACATTGTATAAAGTGACAAGTGATCCAGTGCACTCTTTCACGTCTAGGTAAGGTTAACCCATACCCTTTAAAGCAGCAATCAGCAGTTGAAACAATGACAAAGCGTACTCCCCACCACTGTTTCTGTAAAAACAGGGGGGGTGCAGCAGAAGAAATGTAACCACTCAAATTCAATATGTATAGTTTTAATCATGTTTTGAGGCTATACGGTGTTTGTTTCTACTTTCTACTTTTAAATTCGGACAAAACAGAGATGCTTGTTCTAGGTCCCAAGAAACGAAGATATCTTCTGTTGAATCTGACAATTAATCTTAATGGTTGTACAGTCGTCTCAAATAAAACTGTGAAGGACCTCTGCGTTACTCTGGACCCTGATCTCTCTTTTGAAGAACATATCAAGACCATTTCAAGGACAGCTTTTTTCCATCTACGTAACATTGCAAAAATCAGAAACTTTCTGTCCAAAAATGATGCAGAAAAATTAATCCATTAATGTCACTTCTAGGTTAGACTACTGCAATGCTCTACTTTCCGGCTACCTGGATAAAGCACTAAATTAACTTCAGTTAGTGCTAAATACGGCTGCTAGAATCCTGACTAGAACCAAAAAATGTGATCATATTACTCCAGTGCTAGCCTCCCTCCACTGGCTTCCTGTCAAAGCAAGGGCTGATTTCAAGGTTTTACTGCTAACCTACAAAGCATTACATGGGCTTGCTCCTACCTATCTCTGATTTGGTCCTGCCGTACATACCTACATGTACGCTATGGTCACAAGACGCAAGCCTCCTAATTGTCCCTAGAATTTCTAAGCAAACAGCTGGAGGCAGGGCTTTCTCCTATAGAGCTCCATTTCTATGGAACGGTCTGCCTACCCATGTCAGAGACGCAAACTCGGTCTCAACCTTTAAGTCTTTACTGAAGACTCATCTCTTCAGTGGGTCATATGATTGAGTGTAGTCTGGCCCAGGAGTGGGAGGGTGAACGGAAAGGCTCTGGAGCAACGAACCGCCCTTGCTGTCTCTGCCTGGCCGGTTCCCCTCTTTCCACTGGGATTCTCTGCCTCTAAACCCTATTACAGGGGCTGAGTCACTGGTTTACTGGGGCTCTCTCATGCCGTCCCTGGAAGGGGTGCGTCACCTGAGTGGGTTGATTCACTGATGTGGTCATCCTGTCTGGGTCGGAGCCCCCTCCTTGGGTTGTGCCATGGCGGAGATCTTTGTGGGCTATACTCAGCCTTGTCTCAGGATGATAAGTTGTGGGTGAAGATATCCCTCTAGTGGTGTGGGGGCTGTGCTTTGGCAAAGTGGTTGGGGTTTATCCTTCCTGTTTGGCCCTGTCCAGGGGTGTCCTCGGATGGGGCCACAGTGTCTCCTGACCCCTCCTGTCTCAGCCTCCAGTATTTATGCTGCAGTAGTTTATGTGTCGGGGGCTAGGGTCAGTTTGTTATATCTGGAGTACTTCTCCTGTCCTATTCGGTGTCCTGTGTGAATCTAAGTGTGCGTTCTCTAATTCTCTCCTTCTCTCTTTCTTTCTCTCTCTCGGAGGACCTGAGCCCTAGGACCATGCCCCAGGACTACCTGACATGATGACTCCTTGCTGTCCCCAGTCCACCTGGCTGTGCTGCTGCTCCAGTTTCAACTGTTCTGCCTTATTATTATTATTCGACCATGCTGGTCATTTATGAACATTTGAACATCTTGGCCGTGTTCTGTTATAATCTCCACCCGGCACAGCCAGAAGAGGACTGGCCACCCCACATGTGCTCTCCCTAATTCTCTCTTTCTTTCTCTCTCTTGGAGGACCTGAGCCCTAGGACCATGCCCCAGGAATACCTGACATGATGACTCCTTGCTGTCCCCAGTCCACCTGGCTGTGCTGCTACTCCGGTTTCAACTGTTCTGCCTTATTATTATTATTCGACCATGCTGGTCATTTATGAACATTTGAACATCTTGGCCATGTTCTGTTACAATCTCCACCTGACACAGACAGAAGAGGACTGGCCACCCCACATAGCCTGGTTCCTCTTTAGGTTTCTTCCTAGGTTTTGGCCTTTCTATGGAGTTTTTCCTTGCCACCGTGCTTCTACACCTGCATTGCTTGCTGTTTGGGGTTTTAGGCTGGGTTTCTGTACAGCACTTTGAGATATCAGCTGATGTACGAAGGGCTATATAAATACATTTGATTTGATTTGTTTACATTTACTGTGGTTACAAACATTGGAGTTAAACAAGCTATATTTTGATCCCCTTGATCAAATACAAGGTCACGTACACGTTCTAAAGGTCACTCGCCTGGGGGAGTCCTCATTCCGCATGCAGTTGGTGAGAGCATAAGAGAGGGAAGTGCAACACCATTACCACTGAGTGTACCTGCAAACTCCCACCATTACCACTGAGTGTACCTGCAAACTGCTGGTCGCCGTTTCCACGGATACCAAACTTGATGACCAGCTTTCCGTTGGGCTGGAAGATGAAGACGCAACATGCCTTGTTGTCCACGATGATGATGTGGCCGTTCCTGTCCACCGACACGCCTTTGGGGCCCATCAGCTTGCCCGAGCCAATCTTATTCTGAGATAGAGGGACAGTGGATAATACCCCAGTATTGCTATTGGTTATTTTATATAAAGAAATAACAAACAGGTTCTCGCAAGTTAATGTTTCAGGCTAACTTCAAAGTCTCATAGTGGCATGGGAACATCTTTTTCAGGTGCTGCTGGGTAGAAAAAGACTAATCAAGTCAGAAAGTATACCCACATTGAGCTATCCATTATCAGTAAGCATCAGCCATCCAAAGCATCACTTAGGATAAAGCAATTCTGACAGCAGCTATTAGTTGATATGACAGAAAAGACTGGAATCCAAACTGAATAGCCCTCCATTTCAATATATTTTCACGTCAATGATGAAGTCGGGACCTGCTCCAACAGAGAGGCACTCAGACCGACAATTGGGGCAGCTAGAAAGCAGCATAACGGATTTCAATGAAGGCAGGTCCAGACTGAATCAGTACGGTGGAACAGAGTAATATCTAGTGTGGATTCCAGGATAAATGACAGCATTGTATAAACTTTGAACTCACCTTGAACTTCCCATCACTGGAGAAGATGCTAACCCACTTGTTGTTGTAGTCGGCTGGGGTGGACCGCCACTCCTGTGGGCCGCTGCAGTTGCCCTGGAGACCGTCCACGCACCCCAAAGCGGCTCTTGAACAGACCGTCGTTAGAGAAAATCTGCGAATGAAACACGGGGCCGAATCACATGACTGAAGATGATCTGATTGTCAAAATGCTTTGAAATATAAAACTTAAATCAATGGATGGTCATGGCTCTTTTTTATTCAAATCAGATTTCATTTGTCACATACACATGGTTAGCAAATGTTAATGCGAGTGTAGTGAAATGCTTGTGCTTCTTGTTTCCGACAGTGCAGTAATATCTAACAAGTAATCTAACAATTCCTCAACAACTACCTAATACACACAAATATAAAAGGGTGAATGAGAATATGTACATGTAAGTATATGGATGAGCGATGGCCGAGCGGCATAGGCAAGGTGCAATAGCTGGTATAAAATACAGTATATACATGTGATATGAATAATGTAAGATATGTAAACATGATGAAAGTGGCATTATTTAGAGTGCATTGTATAAAGTGACTAGTGATCCATTTATTCAAGCGGCAGTGATTGAGACCCAATGTAGGCAGCGGACTCTCTGAGTTAGTGGTTGCTGTTTAGCAGTCTGATGGCCTTGAGATAGAAGCTGTTTTTCAGCCTCTCAGTCCCAGCTTTGATGCACCTGTACTGACCTCGCCTTCTGAATGGTAGCATTGTGAACAGGCAGTGGCTCGGGTGGTTGATGTCCTTGATGATCTTTTTGGCCTTCCGCAGTCCTTGTTAGCGGGCCGCAACGGTATTATCCTCAAAGCGGGCTAAGAAGGTGTTTAGTTTGTCTGGAAGCGTGACGTTGGTGTCCGTGATGTGGCTGGATTTCTTTTTGTAGTCCGTGATTTCCTGTAGACCCTGCCACATACGTCTCGTGTCTGAGCCGTTGAATTGCGGCTCCACCTTGTCCCTATAGTAGCATTTCGCTTGTTTGATTGCTTTGCGTACGGAATAACTACACTGTTTATATTCAGTCATATTCATAGACCTTTTTCCATGGTTAAATGCGGTGGATCGCGCTTTCAGTTTTGGCAAATGCCGCCATCCATCCACGGTTTCTGGTTAGAGTAGGTTTTAATAGTCACAGTGGGTACAACATCTCCAATGCACTTCTTTATAAACACACTTACAGAGTCAGCATATAGGTCGATGTTGTTCTCTGAGGCTGTCCGGAACATATTCCAGTCCGTGTGATCAAAACAATCTTGAAGCGTGGCTTCCGATTGGTTGGACCAGCTTTGGATGTTTGTCATCACTGGTACATCCTGTTTGAGTTTCTGCCTATAAGACGGTAGGAGCAAGATGGCGTCATGGACCGGATTTTCCAAAGAGAGGGCGGGGGAGGGCTTTGAATGCATCGTGGAAGTTAGAGTAGCAGTGGTCAAGGGTATTGCGCATGTGTGTAGCACAATTAATATGGTGGTAGAATTTAAGTAGCCTTGTTATCAAATTTGCTTTGTTAAAATCCCCAGCTACAGTAAATGCAGCCTCAGGATATATGGTTTCCAGTTTGCATAATGTCGAGTGAAGTTCCTTGATGGCCATCTTAGTGTCTGCTTGAGGGGGAATGTACACAGCTGTGACTATAACTGACGAGAATTCTCTTGGTAGGTAAAATGGCCGGAATTTGATTGTACGGAATTCTAAATCGGTGAGCAGAAGGAGTTGAGTTCCTGTATGTTGTTAAGATTACACCATGAGTCGTTAATCATGAAGCATACACCCCCGCCCTTCCTCTTCCCAGAGAGGTGTTTATCTCTGTCGGCGCAATGCATGGAGAAGCCCGGTAGCTGAACCGATTCCTGCCATCATATCCCGAGAGACATATTTCCGTGAAACAGAGAATGTTACAATCTCAGATGTCTCTCTGGAAGGCAACCATTGCTCGAATTTCGTCTACCTTGTTGTCAAGACTGGACATTGGCTAGTAGTATACTCAGGACAGTTGGGCGATGTGCACGTCTACGGAGCCTGACCAGGTGGTCGCTTCGTCTGCCCCTTCCGCTGTTTTGGGTCGACTACTGGAATTAGATGGGTGGTGGTCCGAACAGAGGGTCCGCTTCGGGAAAGTCGTATTCCTGGTCATAATGTTGGTAAGTTGACGTTGCTCTTAAATCCAATAGTTCTTCCCCGCTGTATGTAATAAGACTTAATATGTCCTGGGGTAACAATGAAATAAACAATACATACAAAAACAAAATACTGCATAGTTTCCTAAGAACTCGAAGCGAGGCGACCGTCTCTGTCAGTGCCATCATGCTGAATGGTCCTTTAAGGAAATAATTCGAAAATCCTATTTGATATGATAAATGACACTTTTCAATTATTATGAACTGGAATTGTTATTGCCCTAATACCAATTTAGAGTTGGTATGTTTGCCATACTTGCAAATTTGCAAAAGTACCATGATATACAGCAAATCAATACAAACCATCTGAGCAGTCAGAGCTCCTAACCAAGTCTTGTTATCATCCAGTCTATATCAGAAGACTATTCTTCAGACACACCTCAAAGAGCTCTGGTGAGAACTCACAGTCAAAATATACCACTGTGACTAAGTCAAGGCAGAACGACTTCAAAGAGATGAGCTAGATGCAGGGCTGTTCAATTCCGTTCCTGGAGGGCCAAAACACTTGTTTTTCATCCTCACATTTGGGACTAATTCAAACCTGGGACACCAGGTGAGTGCAATTAACTACCAGGTATATAAAAAAAATGTTTTGGCCCTCCAGGTCTGGAAATGAACAGCCCTGAGCTAGATTCTAACTACCACTCATAGGTTGTGATGGCGCCGAAGGGGATGGCTGCCATTTTATTGGCTCTTAACCAACCAAGCTATTGTGTTTGTTTTTTCACATTGTTTGTAACCTATTTTGTACATAATGTTGATCTCTTATGCCCAAAAATAGCTTCTGGACATCAGAACAGCGATTACTCACTTCGAATTGAACAAATGATTTTTCTTTAATAAGTCGGACGGGAAGGATATACTCAACACCCGTACAGGCCCTCATCCCCGTCATTCGCTGGAGGAAGAAACTGAGATTTCTGGGAAATAGGATCAGGCGACGATTGGCTAATCTGCCTTTGCCATCCGTACTGTTAGCTAACGTTCAATCGCTGGAAAATAAACGGTACAAACTGAAAGCACGTATATCCTACCAACGGAACATTAAAAATGAATATCTTAGGTTTCACCGAGTCATGGCTGAATGACGACATTAATAAAATGCAGCTGGTGGGTTATACACTGTATCGACAGGATAGAACAGCAGCCTCTGTTAAGACCAGGGGCAGGGGCCTATGCATATTTGTAAACAACAGCCGGTGCTAAGGAAGTCTCTAGGTTTGCTTGCCTGAGGTAGAGTATCTCATGATAAGTTGTAGACCACACTATCTACCAAGAGTTTTTATCTGCATTTTTCATAGCTGTCTACATACCACCACAGACCGATGCTGGCACTAAAACTGAGGTGGCGCTCCTAGTAGCCGGAGACTTTAATGCAGGGAAACTTAAATCCGTTTTACCTCATTTCTATCAGCATTTTAAATGTGCAACCAGAGCAGAAAAAAACTCGAGACCACCATTACTCCACACACAGAGATGCGTACAAACTCTCCCTCACCCTCCATTTGGCAAATCTGACCATAATTCTATCCTCTCGATTCCTGCTGACAAGCAAAAATTAAAACCGGAAGCTCCAGTGACTCGGTCTATAAAAAAAAAGAGGTCAGATGAAGCAGATGCTAAACTACAGGACTGTTTGGCCAGCACAGATTAGAATATGTTCCGGGATTCTTCCATTGGCATTGAGGAGTACACCACATCAGTCACTGGCTTCATCAATAAGTGCATCAATGACGTCGTCCCCACAGTGACTGTACGTACATACCCCAACCAGAAGCCATTGATTACAGGAAACATTCGCACTGGGATAATGAGTAGAGCTGTCACTTTCAAGGAGCGGGATTCTAAGCCGGAAGCTTATAGGAAATCCCACTATGCCCTCCGACGAACCATCAAACAGGCAAAGTGTCAATACAGGACTAGATCGAATCGTACTATACCGGCTCCAACTCTCTTCAGATGTGGCAGGGCTTGCAAACTATTACAGACTACAAAGGGGAAGCACAGCCGAGAGCTGCCCAGTGACACAAGCCTACCAGACAAGCTAAATAACTTCTATGCTCGCTTTGAGGCAAGTAACACTGAAACATGCATGAGAGCATCAGCTGTTCCGGGCGACTGTGTGATCACGCTCTCCGCAGCCAATGTGAGTAAGACCTTTAAACAGGTCAACATTCACAAGGCCGCAGGGTCATACGGATTACCAGGATGTGTACTCCGAGCATGCGCTGACCAACTGGAAAGTGTCTTCACTGACATTTTCAACCTATTCCTGTCTGAGTCTGTAATACCAACATGTTTCAAGCAGACCACCATAGTCTCTGTACTAGAGGTTGACCGATTATGATTTTTAACGATTTATTATTTCAACGAAACCTGTGCCCAAGAACACTAAGGTAACCTGCCTAAATGACTAACAACCCGTAACACTGACGTCTGTAGCCATGAAATGCTTCCGAAAGGCTGGTCATGGCTCACACCATTAACCCAGAAACCCTAGACCCACTCCAATTTGCAAACCACCCCAACAGATCCACAGATGATGCCCTTTCACACCTGAACTAAGGACCCTGGGACTAAACACCTCCCTCTGCAACTGAATCCTGGACTTCCTGACAGGCCACCCCCAGGTGGTAAGGGTAGGTAACAGCACATCCGCCACGCTGATCCTCAACACGGGCTCCCCTCAGGGGTGCGTGCTCAGCCCCTTCCCGTACTCCCTGTTCACTCATGACTGCACAGCCAGGCCTGACTCCAATACCATCATTAAGTCTGCCGATGACACAACAGTGATAGGCCTGATCACCGACAGCGTATATGGAGGAGCCCTGACCATGTGGTGCAAGGACAACAACCTCTCCCTCAACATGATCAAGACAAAGGAGATGCTTGTGGATTACAGGAAAAGGAGGACAGAGCACGCCCCCATTCTCATCGATGGGGCTGTAGTGGAGCAGGTTGAGAGCATCAAGTTCCTTGGTGTCCACATCACCAACAAACTAACATGGTCCAAGCACACCAAGACAGTCGCGAAGAGGGCACAACAAAACCTATTCCCCCTCAGGAGACTGAAAAGACTTGGCATGGGTCCTCAGATCCTCAAAAGGTTTTACAGCTGCACCATCAAGAGCATCCTGATGCGGTTCATCACTGTCTGGTATAGCAACTGCTCGGCCTCCGACTGCAAGGCACTACAGAGGGTAGTGCGTATGGCCCAGTACATCACTGGGCCAAGCTTCCTGCCAGCAGAAGTAACTCTGGGTCTTCCTTTCCTGTGGCGGTCCTCATGAGAGCCAGTTTCATCATAACGCTTAATGGTTTTTGTGACTGCACTTGAAGAAACTTTCAATGTTCTTGACATTTTCCGCATTGACTGACCTTCATGTCTTAAAGTAATGACGGACTGTCGTTTCTCTTTGCTTATTTGAGCTGTTCTTGCCATAATATGGACTTGGTCTTTTACCAAATAGGGCTGTCATGCAGGTGAAAGAGGACCCAAAAGCGACTTGGCGAAAACAGAGTCTTTAATCCAGTAAAGTAAATACAAACAAAAAACACAACTTTCACTCGAAATGACGAGGACAAACTGGAGACTCGATCTTGAACAGCAGGTGAACAGCAGGTTGCCTCGGGAAGGCACTTGAACCAGACAGACTCAGACACCTGCTCACCACGCAGCATCTGAGGAAAACACGACACGACAGGGCGATACACAAACACAGCACGGTGAATTCTAGACAAGGAACCGACAGGACAGGAACGGAACACAAAGGAAGAAATAGGGACTCTAATCAGGGGAAAGGATCGGGAACAGGTGTGGGAAGACTAAATGATTGATTAGGGGAATAGGAACAGCTGGGAGCAGGAACGGAACGATAGAGAGAAGAGAGAGCGAGAGAGTGAGAGAGGGAGGGGGAGAGAGAGGGATAGAAAGAGGGAAAGAACCTAATAAGACCAGCAGAGGGAAACGAATAGAATGGGAAGCACAGGGACAAGACAAGATAATAAATGACAAAACATGACAGTACCCCCCCACTCACCGAGCGCCTCCTGGCGCACTCGAGGAGGAATCCTGGCGGCAACGGAGGAAATCATCAATGAGTGAACGGTCCAGCACGTCCCGAGACGGAACCCAACTCCTCTCCTCAGGACCGTAACCCTCCCAATCCACTAAGTATTGGTGACCCCGTCCCCGAGAACGCATGTCCATGATCTTATGTACCTTGTAAATAGGTGCGCTCGACAAGGACGGGAGGGGAGGGAAGACGAACGGGGTGCGAAGAAAGGGCTTGACACAGGAGACATGGAAGACAGGATGGACGCGACGAAGATGTCGCGGAAGAAGCAGTCGCACAGCGACAGGATTGACGACCTGGGAGACACGGAACGGACCAATGAACCGCGGAGTCAACTTACGAGAAGCTGTCGTAAGAGGAAGGTTGCGAGTGGAAAGCCACACTCTCTGGCCGCAACAATACCTTGGACTCTTAATCCTGCGTTTATTGGCGGCTCTCACAGTCTGTGCCCTGTAACGGCAAAGTGCAGACCTCACCCTCCTCCAGGTGCGCTCACAACGTTGGACAAACGCTTGAGCGGAGGGAACGCTGGACTCGGCAAGCTGGGATGAGAACAGAGGAGGCTGGTAACCCAGACTACTCTGAAACGGAGATAACCCGGTAGCAGACGAAGGAAGCGAATTGTGAGCGTATTCTGCCCAGGGGAGCTGTTCTGCCCAAGACGCAGGGTTTCTGAAAGAAAGGCTGCGTAGTATGCGACCAATCGTCTGATTGGCCCTCTCTGCTTGACCGTTAGACTGGGGATGAAACCCGGAAGAGAGACTGACGGACGCACCAATCAAACGACAGAACTCCCTCCAAAACTGTGACGTGAATTGCGGGCCTCTGTCTGAAACGGCGTCTAACGGGAGGCCATGAATTCTGAATACATTCTCGATAATGATTTGTGCCGTCTCCTTAGCGGAAGGAAGTTTAGCGAGGGAATGAAATGTGCCGCCTTAGAGAACCTATCGACAACCGTAAGAATCACAGTCTTCCCCGCAGACAAAGGCAGACCGGTAATGAAGTCTAGGGCGATGTGAGACCATGGTCGAGAAGGAATGGGAGCGGTCTGAGACGACCGGCAGGAGGAGAGTTACCCGACTTAGTCTGCGCGCAGTCCGAACAAGCAGCCACGAAACGGCGCGTGTCACGCTCCTGAGTCGGCCACCAAAAGCGCTGGCGAATAGACGCAAGAGTGCCTCGAACACCGGGATGACCAGCTAACTTGGCAGAGTGAGCCCACTGAAGAACAGCCAGACGAGTGGAAACAGGAACGAAAAGGAGGTTACTAGGACAAGCGCGCGGCGACGCAGTGTGCGTGAGTGCTTGCTTAACCTGTCTTTCAATTCCCCAGACTGTTAACCCGACAACACGCCCATAAGGAAGAATCCCTCGGGATCAGTAGAAGCCACAGAAGAACTAAACAGACGGGATAAGGCATCAGGCTTGGTGTTCTTGCTACCCGGACGGTAAGAAATCACAAACTCGAAACGAGCGAAAAACAACGCCCAACGAGCTTGACGGGCATTAAGTCGTTTGGCAGAACGGATGTACTCAAGGTTCTTATGGTCTGTCCAAACGACAAAGGAACGGTCGCCCCCTCCAACCACTGTCGCCATTCGCCTGGGCTAAGCGGATGGCGAGCAGTTCACGGTTACCCACATCATAGTTGCGCTCAGATGGCGACAGGCGATGAGAAAAATAAGCGCAAGGATGAACCTTATCGTCAGACTGGAAGCGCTGGGATAGAATGGCTCCCACGCCTACCTCTGAAGCGTCAACCTCGACAATGAATTGTCTAGTGACGTCAGGAGTAACGAGGATAGGAGCGGACGTAAAACGTTCTTTTAGAAGATCAAAAGCTCCCTGGGCGGAACCGGACCACTTAAAACACGTCTTGACAGAAGTAAGAGCTGTGAGAGGGGCAGCAACTTGACCGAAATTACGAATGAAACGCCGATAGAAATTAGCGAAACCTAAAAGCGCTGCAACTCGACACGTGACCTTGAACGGGCCAATCACTGACAGCTTGGACCTTAGCGGAATCCATCTGAATGCCTTCAGCGGAAATAACGGAACCGAGAAAAGTAACGGAGGAGACATGAAAAGAGCACTTCTCAGACTTTACGTAGAGACAATTCTCTAAAAGGCGCTGTAGAACACGTCGAACGTGCTGAACATGAATCTCGAGTGACGGAGAAAAAATCAGGATATCGTCAAGATAGACAAAAACAAAGATGTTCAGCATGTCTCTCAGAACATCATTAACTAATGCCTGAAAAACAGCTGGCGCATTGGCGAGACCAAACGGCAGAACCCGGTACTCAAAATGCCCTAACGGAGTGTTAAACGCCGTTTTCCACTCGTCCCCCTCTCTGATGCGCACGAGATGGTAAGCGTTACGAAGGTCCAACTTAGTAAAGCACCTGGCTCCCTGCAGAATCTCGAAGGCTGATGACATAAGGGGAAGCGGATAACGATTCTTAACCGTTATGTCATTCAGCCCTCGATAATCCACGCAGGGGCGCAGAGTACCGTCCTTCTTCTTAACAAAAAGAACCCCGCCCCGGCCGGAGAGGAAGAAGGCACTATGGTACCGGCGTCAAGAGACACAGACAAATAATCCTCGAGAGCCTTACGTTCGGGAGCCGACAGAGAGTATAGTCTACCCCGAGGAGGAGTGGTCCCCGGAAGGAGATCAATACTACAATCATACGACCGGTGAGGAGGAAGGGAGTTGGCTCGGGACCGACTGAAGACCGTGCGCAGATCATGATATTCCTCCGGCACTCCTGTCAAATCGCCAGGTTCCTCCTGAGAAGTAGGGACAGAAGAAACGGGAGGGATGGCAGACATTAAACACTTCACATGACAAGAAACGTTCCAGGATAGGATAGAATTACTAGACCAATTAATAGAAGGATTATGACATACTAGCCAGGGATGACCCAAAACAACAGGTGTAAACGGTGAACGAAAAATCAAAAAGAAATAGTCTCACTGTGGTTACCAGATACTGTGAGGGTTAAAGGTAGTGTCTCAAATCTGATACTGGGAAGATGACTACCATCTAAGGCGAACATGGGCGTAGGCTTCTCTAACTCTCTGAAAGGAATGTCATGTTTCCGAACCCATGCTTCGTCCATGAAACAACCCTCAGCCCCAGAGTCTATCAAGGCACTACATGTAGCACCCGAACCGGTCCAGCGTAGATGGACCGACAAAGTAGTACAGGATTTTGATGGAGAGACTTGAGTAGTTGCGCTCACCTGTAGCCCTCCGCTTACAGATGAGCTCTGGCTTTACTGGACATGAATTAACAAAATGTCCAGCAACTCCGCAATAGAGGCACAGGCGGTTGGTGATCCTCCGTTCCCTCTCCTTAGTCGAGATGCGAATCCCTCCCAGCTGCATGGGCTCAGACTCTGAGCCAGAGGAGGGAGATGGTTGCGATGCGGAGCAGGGAAACACCGTTGATGCGAGCTCTCTTCCACGAGCCCGGTGACGAAGATCTACCCGTCGTTCTATGCGGATGGCGAGAGCAATCAAAGAGTCCACATCTGAAGGAACCTCCCGGGAGAGAATCTCATCCTTAACCACTGCGTGGAGTCCCTCCAGAAAACGAGCGAGCAGCGCCGGCTCGTTCCACTCACTAGAGGCAGCAAGAGTGCGAAACTCAATAGAATAATCCGTTATGGACCGTTCACCTTGGCATAAGGAAGCCAGGGCCCTAGAAGCCTCCCTACCAAAACTGAACGGTCAAAAACCCGAATCATCTCCTCTTTAAAGTTCTGGAACTTGTTAGAGCAATCAGCCCTTGCCTCCCAGATAGCTGTGCCCCATTCTCGAGCCCGGCCAGTAAGGAGTGAAATGACGTAAGCAACCCGAGCTCTCTCTCTAGAGTATGTGTTGGGTTGGAGAGAGAACACAATCTCACACTGCGTGAGAAAGGAGCGGCACTCAGTGGGCTGCCCGGAGTAGCAAGGTGGGTTATTAACCCTAGGTTCTGGAGGCTCGGCAGGCCAGGAAGTAACAGGTGGCACGAGACGTAGACTCTGGAACTGTCCAGAGAGGTCGGAAACCTGAGCGGCCAGGTTCTCCACGGCATGGCGAGCAGCAGACAATTCCTGCTCGTGTCTGCCGAGCATGGCTCCTTGGATCTCGACGGCAGTGTAACGAGCGTCTGAAGTCGCTGGGTCCATTCCTTGGTCGGTTCCTTCTGTCATGCAGGTGAAAGAGGACCCAAAAGCGACTTGGCGAAAACAGAGTCTTTAATCCAGTAAAGTAAATACAAACAAAAAACACAACTTTCACTCGAAATGACGAGGACAAACTGGAGACTCGATCTTGAACAGCAGGTGAACAGCAGGTTGCCTCGGGAAGGCACTTGAACCAGACAGACTCAGACACCTGCTCACCACGCAGCATCTGAGGAAAACACGACACGACAGGGCGATACACAAACACAGCACGGTGAATTCTAGACAAGGAACCGACAGGACAGGAACGGAACACAAAGGAAGAAATAGGGACTCTAATCAGGGGAAAGGATTGGGAACAGGTGTGGGAAGACTAAATGATTGATTAGGGGAATAGGAACAGCTGGGAGCAGGAACGGAACGATAGAGAGAAGAGAGAGCGAGAGAGTGAGAGAGGGAGGGGGAGAGAGAGGGATAGAAAGAGGGAAAGAACCTAATAAGACCAGCAGAGGGAAACGAATAGAATGGGAAGCACAGGGACAAGACAAGATAATAAATGACAAAACATGACAAGGGCTATCTTCTGTATACTATCCGTACAACAAAACTGATTGGCTCAAACGCATTAAGAAGGAAAGAAATTTCACAAAGTAACTTTAACAAGGCACACCTGTTAATTGAAATGATTTCCAGGTGACTACCTAAAGAAGCTGGTTGAGAGAATGCCAAGTGTGTGCAAAGCTGTCATTAAGGCAAAGGGTGGCTACTTTGAAGAATTTGTTTAACATTTGTTTTGCTTACTACATAATTCCATGTGTTATTTCATAGTTTTGATGTCTTCACTATTATTCTACAATGTTGAAAATAGTAAAAAATAAAGAAAAGCCCTGCAATGAGAAGGTGTGTCCCAACTTTTGATTGGTACTGTAAATGGGATAAAATATTGGAATGAAAGAGTAACTACAGTAGAAAAGTATTTTACCATGTCTAACTTGTATTACATGAAATAAGAAATTGTGCTCACTCAAAATTAATGTGTGCTGTAGTAAATAAATAAATTAAAACCTTTGTCATTTTCTATTATTCATCTGGTATTCAAGCCATGCTAATCCATAGATCAACATCGCAAATCTACAACAACAAAAAACTCAAGACAAAAGTGCCTGTATGTTCATGTTACAGATGTGAAACGGCTAGCTTAGTTAGCGGTGCGCGCTAAATAGCGTTTCAATCAGTGACGTCACTTGCTCTGAGACCTTGAAGTAGTAGTTCCCCTTGCGATGATGAGTCATTGTGCTCAGCCTACCAGCATCCCACAATTCCTTCAGATATTTCCCTCAGGCCAAGAGAAGAAGCATAATGTGTTTGTTGATCCTACCCTGAACAACTGGTATCATCCGAATATAAGACATTCTACTGTACATTGTTAACCACTTTGAGATGTAAACTCAATCTATTATTGCAATCCATTATATGACTGCTAGTTATCTTTTGAAGCCAAATTATTTTAGTGAGGTAGTTGGCTGAACAACATTTGTGTGACAAGTAACCTTGCCTTGAGACCTCTGTTAGCTCTAACAGTAAAGCATTAGCTTAACAGGCCTTGGTCAAAAGCAGTGCACTAAGGAATAGGGTGCTATTTGGGATTCAATCATGGTCTTGAGTCGCGTGGGTTTAATAAATGATCTATGAAATGGAGCTAGAGTTGGCATTCTCCAGCCAGTTCCCTTACCTGAACACACTGGTTATTGCTGTCTGCTATCAACACCTTGCCTACCGAGGAGGCAGCCACACCCTGTAGATTGGTAAATTCCCCTTTGTTTCTTCCCTTTGTACCTGGAAGGTATGAAATAAACAAGTGTCAAATTCCCCCGTAATGCTTATTCATCATATGAGTGTAGATTAAGTTTCCAAAGTGAAAACATTTTGACATATGATTTTTTTTTAAGGTGAACTGTATTTTTCTTACATTGGTCAGTTCCCGGAGAAACTTTTTTCCAATTCCACCCATGTATAACTTTGACAAGTAACTCATAACATATTTGTGTTGTCCTGATACTAGAATTTTGACTTCGATACCAATACCAGGTTTAGTATCATGATACCCAAAACTATCACAATAATCGACACCAAAATTATACCACAGCAACAAAAAAAGGTATATTAGCCGAAGCCACTGAATGGCACTTGATCCAGACAGAGAAACTCAGCTACTGCTCTGTTCAATCATTTGGCATCTTTTGAGTATTTTTTTTACATCAAAATGTTTGAATCAATTATACAATCATAAAATCAATTTGACTTTGTTTTTACCAATCTAAACTACATAACACAAATGGTAATAATTCATTTAAATGGTAAATCTCTATTGATAAAATTAGGCCCCGTGTAGCTCAGTTGGTAGAGCATGGAGCTTACAATGCCAAGGTTGTGGGTTTGGTTCCAAAATGTATGTACTCATTCTGTAAGTCGCTTTGGATAAGAGCATCTGGTAAATTACTCAAATGTAAATGTAGCCTAGGCCTATTCGCAATACAGGTGAATGCATAATAAATAGGAGACCAATAAAGTGAATGAATATAGTTTTGGTGGCAATCCGCTTTAAAATCAGTACATTTTGCATGATAGTTTCCATATTAAATCACAAACAAAGTCCTACGGTAGTAAATTGATGTTTGCTTCCATTGTAAACTAGCAAAGTTAGCCTACAAAGCTAGATGCTACCCGTATCTTCTTGCATTTTAAAGTGTTCAGCCTGTATGGACATTGTTTTGAGAACAGTAATTAACAGTTTCAACATTTCAACATGCCGTTTAGCATTATTCAAGTGTGTTAACTTCTGTGCAGAGTGGGGAGCTAACATGATGCAGTCCAGACTCCCAGTGCAGGCTAGCAATGACTAAGTGTAGCAGGCACAGTGCGCACCTCACACTATAACGGGACATCGCTGAGCTGATAGAGTTGATCCATGAGATACATTTTGACAGAAGTACTGAACATAACGAAAATTCAAGTACCAAACCAATTCTCATGTTCTTGTATCGAAAAAGTACCGATGTTTTGGTATACCGCAGTGGTGGAAAAAGTACCCAATAGTCATACTTGAGTAAAAGTGACGATATCTTCATAGAAAGTTACTCAAGTCAAAGTGTTAATCAACCAGAAAAATACTACTTGAGTAAAAGTTTTAAAGTATTAAAAGTTGCTAAAATATGCTTAAGTGTTGAAAGTAGAAGTATAAATAACTTTAAAATTCCTTATAATAAGCAAAGCAGACGGCACCATTTTCTTGTTTTAAAAATGTACGGATAGCCAGGGGCACACTCCAACACTCACATATTATTTATAAAAGATGCATTTGTGTTTAGTGAGTCTGCCAGACCATAGGTGAACTATCCTTTTAAATGTTTTAGGTGAACTGTTCCTTTTAAATGTATTAAACACCGATGATAAGGCAACCATTACAGATCCTGAAAATGTGGTCCTTGGTCATGATGGTGACAGAGGTGGGCAGGCACGCACTGCCTCAGGCCCTCGCCTGTGGCCACCGTCTCGGATGCCACGGCATTTGTGGTAACTATAGTACCCAGGTTGTGGATGGACTTCTTGAGGCTCTCTGTCTCCACCAGGAAGTCCAGCTGGTCATTCTCACCGGGCTGGAGGGGGAGCCCTTGGCTGGCCAGCTCACTGAGCCGCTCGCTCATCTGCTTCTTGACGAGCAGGACCTCGGCCTCGGTGCCGTGGCTCAGGGCCTGCTCGGTGAAGTTGCAGCTGCTGTTGATGCCATCCTGGCCCTGGAATAACGAGTCCAGCTGGGCTTGGAGCACCTGAGAGAAACACGATGTAGAGAGGGGAAAAAGAGTGAGGGGGTGGGATAGTAGAGAGGGTGAGGGCGTAGAAGGGTGTCAGGTGGGTGTGAATGGAGATGCACATGTGGACATGCAAACATCTGTCAGTGTGAGGGGCTGACAACACACACACACACACACGCAAACATTGTATACAATCTGTCAATGTACACACACAATCTGTCAATGTAAACACACAAACATCTGCTCAAAAAACACATTCACCTAACAAATGTGCGGACACAGACATGCAAATATATACTGTAAGCAGGGCACTGGAAACATACAGAACAAATTAAAACACACATCTTCTTTTAGACAGCTGTCCACATGCCACATGAATACCAGTCAATTTGCTGTATTGAGAATAAAGCTACATTTTCCATTAACAAGAATAAACATAGAAGTGCAGAATATGCTAAGTGGACTTTTGACACATCCACTGGTATAGGCATATGGTAGAGTGTTGACGAACTATCATAGTTATCACTTGTTAACATAACACCACAGCACAAAAATGCTACAGGGTTGGGTCAAAACACTGAGCATCGCACACAGTCTCACTGTCTCCCTCACACACACACTCACCTGCATCTGGCTACCACACTCATCCTCTACGACAACACGAGCGGCCATTGAGCTATCAAAGCCCCCAGCCAAAACTACTTTCTCCACCACTATCTATATCAACCCTAGCTTCATACTGTATAAGACTCACACTCTGAAAGACTAACACAAATATATTCCAGATAGAGAAAGAGGACGCCATAAAGGCAGGGAGATACAGTGCACACTTACTTAGTGCAGTGGACTGTGGAAACCTACACCACTGTTCCTACCCACTTTATCAACCCCTGTGCTGCCATCCTGTTAGAAGGTAACATATTATTTTAGCACAATGGTTCAAATGTATTTTCATTGTGTTCCATGGTGTTATTCGCCCCCCTAGTGGAGCTTTCTGGTACATAGAAAGACTACGCAAACAGGAAGTAGAGAATTTGTTCTGCATGCATAGAGGCAGCTACAAACAACACTACGGTGCAGGTCTTTCAGTGTAGTTATTTCTTGTCACACTTCAGCCTTGGGAAATATTTGTTTGTAAATTTGAATCAAGCATTTAGCTAATGATGATAATCTTGTTATTGATAGAGTTGCTTACATATCAATGTTGGTTGCATTTACTCACACAAATTGCAATGCCTTTAATGTATGTCGTTAGCTGTATTACTTTGCTCGTGCGTCATGCAAACGAATTTTAAAATATACAATACTGTAGTTTTGTTACTGTTTCTAGTGTAACATGCTTTGTTATTCTACATAGATGGTTGTACATTATTAGAGTAATGAAAGGAGTTAGCCAATTACCATATGAGTAACAATTAGCTATATGGTTTGGCATCATGCCAGATGCATGGTACCTTAGCACGTGCTTTGTATTTATGCAACTTCAAATGTATAATGTACAGCTACAGTATGTCTAAAGTATATTATTTTCTGTATTTTGCAGTTTCACAACAAACGTTTTCAATATATCCATTCAAGAAAAGTCACGCCTTGGGAGTTTTATTGAAGACTTAGTTGTTAGCTTATCTGTAGTTTTGCATGGGAACGCAACTCAAGGGCAGAATAACCCCTCTCTGCTTCCAAGACTCGCCCTCTCTTTAAACAAGAACAGCTCAGCTAGCTAGCTAGAAGATACAGCACTTTCAAAGCCTAAATTACCAACTACATAGACATCATGACAACACCAAAGAAAAGTAGAAAGTGTCCACACCCTATAGGAAAGGGCAGACAGATAAAAGTCCTCCCTTCCTTTATGCAGCACTGCCTGCTCTAGCCAGCCAGTCCTACTTGTGAATCATTCTTATGTGATGGTGCTCTCCTCCCTAAGGGGGAGGGCGCTAGGCTTGATGATGATTGGTTCTCTGGGCTGGGTGAGGCATCAGTTTTTCTGCCCTGGCAGTCCGTCTCTCCAGCCCTCCCCAATCGATGTTTTATTTAAGAATTTATCAGAGAACTGCCTGATCGACAGCTGAATCACGGGAATGCAAAGTAGAAACAGTGTAAACAGAGCCTCTGCAGCTGTGTGGGATAGTAGAACTAACTGAGAACTTTATTTCTATGTTATTTATCCTTTATTAGTAGAGGTTTAATTTAATTGAGATTAAACAATCTCTTTTAGGAAGGCACATTGGAATCAGAAAATGTTTCAGTTGTTGTAAAATTACCACCTATTACTTTCAATATATACTACATTTTCAAATTGGGAAGCATCTATTTTCAGTATTTTTCTTGTTCACATGATGAGTATAATGCCGTTCATTCTTGGTTTAAAAACTATGCCCATGTTTAGAAATGCACTTCCTTTATCTCCTAATCATATATCTGTTTACTTTCATGGACCACCTGCCTCTAATTTCGTATCATATTGTCTGTGTGCACCAAACAGATTGACGAAACAGAAACCCACAAGAAAAGGATCTAATAAATGTCCCACTCACCAACCCATTTATCAAACATTGGGGCCTCAAGCTCCATGAGTAGGACACTCTTGCGGACGTTCAGGGTATTCTGCAACTCGTCGAACGTGGTGTGGATGTCCCCCTCGATGGAGCTTTTCTGATTGGTCAGCTGCTGCAGGATCTCTGACAGCACCTGCAGAGCTGAGTCGATTTCAGGCAGCCTGAAGGAAGGGAGGGAGTCCGAGGGTGGGTGCGATCAGTCATAGGTCAAAATTAGCTGACTGAAGGATGGAGTGTTTTGACCCTCAAACTTTTGGGCCATTGGATATAATTCTTAGGTTGCCTCTGACACATATTTTACACATGTTGTTAGGTTACACTTTTTACATGTTAGGTTACAGCCTTATTCTAAAATTGTCCCTCATCAATCGGTACACACAATACCCCATAATGACAAAGCAAACATTGTTTTTATTTAGAAATGTTTGCTAATTTATAAAAAATTAAAAACATCACATTTACATAAGTATTCAGACCCTTTACTCAGTACTTTGTTGAAGCACCTTTGGCAGCAATTACAGCCTTGAGTCTTCTTGGTATGACACTACAAGCTTGGCACACCTCTATTTGGGGAGATTCTCCCATTCTTCTCTGCAGATCTTCTCAAGCTCTGTCAGGTTGGATGGGGAGCGTCACTACACAGCTATTTTCAGGTCTCTCCAGAGATGTTCGATCCGTTTCAAATCCGGCTCTGGCTGGACCATTCAAGGACATTTGGAGACTTGTCCCGAAGCCACTCCTAAGTTGTCTTGGCTGTGTGCTTAGGGTCGTTGTCCTGAGTGCTCTGGATCAGGTTTTCATTAAGGATCTCTCTGTACTTTGATCTGTTCATCTTTACCTCAATCCAGGTTTCCTCCAGATGTGACACTTGGCATTCAGGTCAAATACTTAAATATTGGTTTCATCAGACCAGAGATGATATTTATCATGGTCTGAGAGTCTTTAGGTGCCTTTTGGCAAACTCCAAATGGGATTTCATGTCTTTTACTGAGGAGTGGCTTCCGTCTGGCCACTCTACCATAAAGGCCTGATGGTGGAGTGCTGCAGAGATGATTGTCTTTCTGGAAGGTTCTCCCATCTCCACAGAGGAACTCACCTCCCTGACCAAGGCCCTTCTCCCCGATTGCTTAGAAAAATCTCAAGGAGGATCAATGGAAACAGGATGCATCTGATCTCAATTTTGGGCTCATAGCAAAGGGTCTGAATACTTATGTAAATAAGGTTTACTTATTTTTAATACATTTGCAAAGATTTCCCAAAAACGGTTTTCGCTTTGTCATAATGGGGTATTGTGTGTAGATTGCTGAGGAATTTGTTTTATTTAATCCATTTGAGAATAAGGCTGTAACGTAAGAACGTGTAAAATGTCAAGGGGTCTGAATACTTGGGTAGATGAAGAACTTTGAGTCTATTAACCCACTTTTCCCAGGGGTGTGTGTTGGGCCATTACCTTTTTTTTACTTTGTCCAATGCAATTGGATGTCATAATTATTATTACATGTTTATTTTTTGGGGTTGTAATTTGTTTTTATTGTTGTAAATATGTTTTATAACATCTTGGTGTCCCCCAGGGGTATGTATTGGCCCCTACCGGTATTTGACGGCATCAAGCTGGTCCTGCAGCGAGGCCTTGTGCTGCTCGACCACATCTTTGAGGGGCACAGTGGAGTGCTCGGCACTCGTACACTCCTGGCACATGGCTGTCTCACACGGTGGACAGTAGAACTCCACCACCTAGGCAAAAGCAAAGCAAGAGTTTAAAGGTCAAGGTGAAGAAACGGTATGAGAATCCATTTTCTCCTCTCCTTTTCCTTTCCTCTGACATGATTTAACAAATGCGTACTGTGCAGGTGTGCGAAAGCACTACCCAAATATTCCCAGAATATATGAGGGTACAAAATACTGTAGATATCTACTAACCCTAAAATGTATTTCCTATTAAATATACGAAAAAAACACCACAATTAATCTCAAATAAATTTTTCCCCAAAACATCACTCCCTGTACTAAAACTCTGTGTCAAGCTTTGAAGCAAGTCATTATCACCACTTAGGAGTTCAGTGCCAATGTGATATTGCCCCGTGCCAGTATCCCATAAAAATAAACCCATTGCTATGGTGATGAGCTAGAGCGATAAGCAAGAAAGTTGAATGTCATGGAACCTCCTGCCATCAATACCCCCCCCCCCGACCATCACTGTAATTTCAACAAGGTGACCGATCGGTATAATAATTTACTCCTGCAATAACGTTATATGGACACTGATGTATGGAAATTATTAGGTGTGTGTGTGTGAGAGAGAGAGAGTCTGTCTGTCATTATATCCTACGTGGTTGGGGCAAGAGAGCGGTTGTCCCGTGGCCATAGAGTTGATGGTCTCCAACACTGCGCTCACCTGGCTGCAGCTGTCGCTGGGGGGCCGGTGCAGCACATCCATTAGGTTGGTTATGAAGAAGTTGCTCTGCAGTGCCGCCACGCCTTCCTCCGGCAGGATATATGTCTGACGGCACACGGGGCACGACAGCGTCAGGCTGTGGGCAGGGATGTAGTTCTGCAGGCACCTGGATAGGGGAGAGGGAGGGTAGAAGGGTGGCGTCAAATGTCTGAGATGTGGATATACTTACTAGTGTTTCTCAATTTCTTTTATACCGCCACAGCCCTAATACCTGTCATGACAGAAAATACAGGCTACATGCCTGCATCCCAACTGGCACCAATGGGAACTGGTCAAAAGTAGTGCCCTAACTAAGGAAGAGGTTGACATTTGGTATGCAACAACAGACGTTGTATCATACATATGTTATTATGACTCTCGTCTAGTATATCCTACTTGATTCAATGGCTTTACAAGATCAAATCCTAAAATGTTGAAGACATGGGGTCATTTCCACCATACAGCAACAACACTGACTTATAATACCAGAGATTGACTCTTTAACACATTTTATGAAGTGGTGGGATTCACAGTCACACACTGCCTAGCCTTAGATAGCATCCTGCAATATGTTTGGGTACTTGATACATGGCAAAAGAACAAAAGCCCAGAAAAAGGTCCCACAAAATATAATTATATATATACAGTGCCTTGCGAAAGTATTCGGCCCCCTTGAACTTTGCGACCTTTTGCCACATTTCAGGCTTCAAACATAAAGATATAAAACTGTATTTTTTTGTGAAGAATCAACAACAAGAGGGACACAATCATGAAGTGGAACGACATTTATTGGATATTTCAAACTTGTTTAACAAATGAAAAACTGAAAAATTGGGCGTGCAAAATTATTCAGCCCCTTTACTTTCAGTGCAGCAAACTCTCTCCAGAAGTTCAGTGAGGATCTCTGAATGATCCAATGTTGACCTAAATGACTAATGATGATAAATACAATCCACCTGTGTGTAATCAAGTCTCCGTATAAATGCACCTGCACTGTGATAATCTCAGAGGTCCGTTAAAAGCGCAGAGAGCATCATGAAGAACAAGGAACACACCAGGCAGGTCCGAGATACTGTTGTGAAGAAGTTTAAAGCTGGATTTGGATACAAAAATATTTCCCAAGCTTTAAACATCCCAAGGAGCACTGTGCAAGCGATAATATTGAAATGGAAGGAGTATCAGACCACTGCAAATCTACCAAGACCTGGCCGTCCCTCTAAACTTTCAGCTCATACAAGGAGAAGACTGATCAGAGATGCAGCCAAGAGGCCCATGATCACTCTGGATGAACTGCAGAGATCTACAGCTGAGGTGGGAGACTGTCCATAGGACAACAATAAGTTGTATATTGCACAAATCTGGCCTTTATGGAAGAGTGGCAAGAAGAAAGCTATTTCTTAAAGATATCCATAAAAAGTGTAGTTTAAAGTTTGCCACAAGCCACCTGGGAGACACACCAAACATGTGGAAGAAGGTGCTCTGCTCAGATGAAACCAAAATTTAACTTTTTGGCAACAATGCAAAATGTTATGTTTGGCGTAAAAGCAACACAGCTCATCACCCTGAACACACCATCCCCACTGTCAAACATGGTGGTGGCAGCATCATGGTTTGGGCCTGCTTTTCTTCAGCAGGGACAGGGAAGATGGTTAAAATTGATGGGAAGATGGATGGAGCCAAATACAGGACCATTCTGGAAGAAAACCTGATGGAGTCTGCAAAAGACCTGAGACTGGGACGGAGATTTGTCTTCCAACAAGACAATGATCCAAAACCTAAAGCAAAATCTACAATGGAATGGTTCAAAAATAAACATTTCCAGGTGTTAGAATGGCCAAGTTAATGTCCAGACCTGAATCCAATCGAGAATCTGTGGAAAGAACTGAAAACTGCTGTTCACAAATGCTCTCCATCCAACCTCACTGAGCTTGAGTTGTTTTGCAAGGAGGAATGGGAAAAAATTTCAGTCTCTCGATGTGCAAAACTGGTAGAGACATACCCCAAGCGACTTACAGCTGTAATCGCAGCAAAAGGTGGCGCTACAAAGTATTAACTTAAGGGGGCTGAATAATTTTGCACGCCCAATTTTTCAGTTTTTGATTTGTTAAAAAAGTTTGAAATATCCAATAAATGTCATTCCACTTCATGATTGTGTCCCACTTGTTGTTGATTCTTCACAAAAAATACAGTTTTATATCTTTGTTTGAAGCCTGAAATGTGGCAAAAGGTCGCAAAGTTCAAGGGGGCCGAATACTTTCGCAAAGGCACTGTATATAAACACTTTAAATGGTCTAGTAAATTGCTAGTTTGATATAATTTAGTCATACACAATTTACTCAGAGACGCTGATGAATTAAATCACTGTTTAATTCACTGATTAATTAAGTTGTCCGATGGTTATCAAAGTCAACACAGAATTAAAATGGAAGAAAAACCTGACATGTCAATCAAGTTCAAGTTTTCCGCCCCTCAAAAACAAACTGAATTTTTATATTCAGCACACAGTTGCCTGCACCACACTGAGTCAGACATGAACAGAGAGAGACTAGACTGAGGATGAGAGAGAAGACAGACAGAGGAAGGGTAGTTGAGAGACAGAGAAGATGGAGAGAAGGGCGAGAGACAATCAGAGACAAAGAGAAGGAGAAAGAAACCGAACGATAGGGAGAGAACGAGAGAGAGAGAACAAGCGAAAGATAGAGAAAGAGCGAGAACATCTTGGTACAACAGAGTCATCCAATCTAAATGTATATTGTCACGCTCTAGATGCTATACAGAACAATGAGACAGGCACTGAGCTCTCCCTTCTCTCAGGGACAAAGACAGCTAGTCTAGGAGGGTGACACGGACAGACCAAACGTAGTCACAGAAAAGACAGACATTTTGTTAAGATACAGTATTTACTTTCTATATTCAGCTGAGTTCCATGACAAAAGGAAAGACACGTTCGGTTAGGTCATAGGAAATATATTCAACTGAAATGTGACTTCCACATTTAATCCAACCCCTCTGAATCAGAGAGGTGCGGGGGTTTGCCATGATCAACATCCACAGTGCCCAGGGAACAGTGGGTTAACTGCCTTGCTCAGGGGCAGAACGACAGACTTTTACCTTGCTAGTTCGGGGATTTGATCCATTAACCTTTTGGTTACTGACCCAATGATCTAACCACTTGGCCAGCCATCCCTTTTAACCTAAGGCTGTGCCTAAGGCTGTGTGATGAGCAAGCATCACCCTTAATGGCCAGAATATTCACATGTTTGTGGGAGCAAGCGCGCACGCGCACACACACACACACACACACACACACACACACACACACACACACACACACACACACACACACACACACACACACACACACACACACACACACACACACACACACACACACAACTCACCTCTCACAGAAGGAATGGAGGCAGGGCAGCACTTTGGGGTTGTCGTAGCGGTCCAGGCATATGCTGCAGATCAGGAACTGACAGGCATAAAATATGCCAGAAAATAGCTTGACAGGAAAAATACCATTGCCATAGTTACCAAGATGGAGACCCTTGGTTTAACCCTTTACGTATCGTTTGTTTAAATCTTAAATGCTGACTACTCGACAGTACACAGCAGAAGTCAAGTCATTCATAGTGTTTGTCACTAGTTTATCTAACCTACAATATTTACATAACTTTGGTTGTGCGGCCCTTGAAGCTTAGTGGGTTTCAGCCAAATTGGTGGATTGATGTAAAAATAAAAATAAAATATCTATTTTTTTAAGTGATTTGCGGTCACATCAAGCTATATTTATCTGGAAAGCTTTATCTGGAAAGACATCATTACACAATCCTTTTCACTTCCTGAGTCAACTAAGGGTTAACGCTCAACATGTGGGGACTGGGGTCCTTTCAGAGAATGACAATCTGGTTCATGGTGTATTGAGATACCACCGAATATTTATGACACCATAACACTCAAACATAAAGAAAGAAAGTTGCACACTCTTATATGCTCCCAACAATTGAATGGGTAAACCTAATAACCAATGTTTTGGCAACGCAGTGCCTTCTTCAGGGTTGCATAATGAATGCTTGAACCAGGTTATGTAGGAATATGGAATATGTTTGGGTGTGCGTCAGCTCATGCTTTTTATCATCAATTTCCTCGTCAATCAAATAGATGATTTGATGCATCAAAATCCAGCTCCTTCCCTGATTTATCAATTCCCATGAAATGTAGCTGCATATCTAGGTGGATTTGCATCGCATGAATATGTCTATGAAACTATTCCACAAATCCTTCTCTCAGACACAGACACAGCACAGCCATAACAGAGACACACAGACACAACAAGGGCACAATAAGTCAGACACAACAGACAAAGGACACAACGAAAACAACACCAAACAACATACAGAGCACATACAAAACTCCTGTCGTCTCAGGAAGGGAGGTCTCGCTGTTACATAATCTTTATGTAAGGCAGCTTGAAATGCAACTAAATCAATCTTGCTTGATTAATCCATCAACATACCACGAGCAGCGTCTCATGGGCAAAAGATGACTGATGACAGATGACAAAGGTACATTTCTGTTGAAGATGTCAAATTATCTTGACCAATCAGAGAAGCCGAGTGCAACTTACATGAACAAACATATTTGTTAAATGTTCTTAAGTTCTGTAGATATCAGCATTAACAATGACCCTATTTGAAAATGCCCAATATTAATCAATCAAGTCAATAAACAAAACCACAAATCCATTACTCAAGCATATACAGTGCATCCCCCGACTATATGACGACATTGCAAAGACACTATATGAATCACTCTAAAATCCCTATCCCAAACACAGTCACAGCATCTGTGAAACAATCAACAGGCGTCACCACCAAGCTGATATAGTCAGTGACACTGTCACCCACCCAGTGCTACCCTTGCCAACATAAGACTGTGCCACCATGCCATTTACCCACCACGTTCTGTACGAGCCCTACCATCGCTGAGTCATCCTCTGAGTAAAACGCAGCGCATGCTTCTGCCCCCTAAAGACGCTCCTGTCCAGGAAGCAGAGACATTATGAGCTGCTTAAAGAGCTGCTAAACTTGAAAAGAGATGACAGCATATATCAAGAGGAGAGAGAGTGAGAGAGCAGGATTAATTGCAAGAGCCAACAGTGTGGACCTATGTCTGGACTCGTAGCCAATCAATTTCTTACATCTCTTCCCCTCTTCCTCCCTCTTACTGTCGCTTTTCCTTTTTCCCCTCACCCTCTTTCTGTATCCCTCCCCTGTTTCCCACTCACCCTCTACCCCTCATTTTCCCGTCACCCTCTTTCTGTCTCCCTCCCCTGTTTCCCACTTACCCTCTACCCCTCTTTTCCCCCTCACACTCTTTCTGTCTCCCTCCCCTGTTTCCCACTCACCCTCTACCCCTCTTTTTCCCCTCACCCTCTTTCTGTCTCCCGCCCCTGTTTCCCACTCACCCTCTACCCCTCTTTTCCCCCTCACACTCTCTCTCTCTCTCTCTCTCTCTCTCTCTCTCTCTCTCTCTCTCTCTCTCTCTCTCTCTCTCTCTCTCTCTCTCTCTCTCTGTGTGTGTGTGTGTATACACATATTGCTGACGAATGAGAGTAATGCTAGGGCAAAAACCAAAACTTTCACCCCTTGGGGTCCTGAGGACTGAGTTTGGGAAATACTGGACGAGAGAGAGAGATGGAGAAGAAGTGTTCTGCCAGTCGGTCTAGATCAAAAAGGCAGCCTCAATGGCACAATGCATGCACACACAAATAGACACACATGCATAGATAAACACGCACACAGACTGTGACTCGCAGACACAGCCGGACACACACACACACACATGCATGCAAATGTCAACATTAAACAGCGACAGAAGGGAATTAAGGTCAACAGCAACTCGCTATGTAGTACGATCATTAGAAGACATCACAAGACACTTCATCTGATCACAAAAAAACTAAGATATGTCAAAGCTGATGGCTTCTGCCTAGATAACATAGCCTTTAACTACAGTGAAGAGCTACAAAATATTGAGATGGCATCCAGAAAAATGACAGTATGCACATGACAATTCAAGCCTTCTGCATAGACTTGGGCTGCATCCCATTCTCTATTATAGTCCCTGGTTCCTGTTCAAAAGGAGTGCACTACTGTATGTAGAGAATAGAATGCCATTTGGGACAAACCACCCTCTTTGCTCTTGCGTAATGAAACACCAGGTTTCATCCCACTCTCCACTTAATTCATTATTAGGGTGACACTGTCACCTCATTGAGCAGGTCCTTAAGTACTATGATTAAAAAGGAAAGTGGAATTCCTTGTCATGCCAAGGAGTGGCATTATGGAACAAACAGACTGGTACTCAGGCAAGAATTTCCCTCTTATCTTTAGTATGTTTAGATAGCATGAAAACGATAGGGAGATTTTTTAAAAAGGAGACACAGGAGGAAGAGTGTAGATCGAGATTGAAGCCTGGTCTCCAGTGAGGAGGCATGTACTGGCCAGGAGTGTTACTCACTTGACCACGGCTCTGGACAGTACTGCATGACTACCAGGATGCTTGGGAGGCTAGTAGACATCTAGAGGAATTAGAATCAGGTCATGTGTGATGGATGGATGGACAGACTGGGAAGGCTTTTATAGAACTGAATTGCGTGAGCTGTACCAATAAGGGCAATTGTACAAGTGTAGATTGAATTCATTGCCTGCAAATTTCACGTTGAGATGCATCACACCAAGAAACACAGTCTCCTTTTCAAAAAGTGCAGATACAGTGGGGCAAAAAAGTATTTAGTCAGTCCCAATTGGGCAAGTTCTCCCACTTAAAAAGATGAGAGAGGCCTGTAATTTTCATCAAAGGTACACTTCAACTATGACAGACAAAATGAGGAAAAAGAATCCAGAAAATCACATTGTAGGATTTTTAATGAATTTATTTGCAAATTATGGTGGAAAATAAGTATTTGGTCACCTACAAACAAGCAAGATTTCTGGCTCTCACAGACCTGTAACTTCTTCTTTAAGAGGCTCCTCTATCCTCCACTCGTTACCTGTATTAATGGCACCTGTTTGAACTTGTTATCGGTATAAAAGACACCTGTCCACAATCTCAAAAAGTCACACTCCAAACTCCACTATGGCCAAGACTAAAGAGCTGTCAAAGGACACCAGAAACAAAATTGTAGACCTGCACCAGGCTGGGAAGACTTCATCTGCAATAGGTAAGCAGCTTGGTTTGAAGAAATCAACTGTGGGAGCAATTATTAGGAAATCGAAGACATACAAGACCACTGATAATCTCCCTCGATCTGGGGCTCCACGCAAGATCTCACCCCGTGGGGTCAAAATGATCACAAGAACGGTAAGCAAAAATCCCAGAACCACACGGGGGGACCTAGTGAATGACCTGCAGAGAGCTGGGACCAAAGTAACAAAGTCTACCATCAATAACACACTACGCCGCCAGTGATTCAAATCCTGCAGTGCCAGACGTGTCCCCCTGCTTAAGCCAGTACATGTCCAGGCCCATCTGAAGATTGCTAGAGAGCATTTGGATGATCCGTAATGTCAAAGGACATTATGGACTTAATGACTGACAATAAAGTCCTCCCACGATATTGTGCATCCCAAATGGCACCCTATTCCCTACATAGTGTAATACCTTTAACCAGGGCCCATAGGGTCAAAAGGAGTGCAACCATAGGAAGTTGGGTGTCATTTGTGACACAGATATAGTGTTGGGTTAAATAACAGCCATTTCTGTGAGTATTCATTTGATTTGAGATTAGTCTTTGTTAACTGGGGAATACAAGTCTTGTTCAATGGAAGGCAACAACGCTAAATTATAGCATTGGTCTATAATTAAATGGACAATGAAAATGACAACAGTCTTGCAGAACTGTTGAATCTAGATGATAGGAACACTGGACAATTTTCAGCATGTTGCAACATTGAAATACAGAAATAACCACTTTTCCATAAACAAGGTCTAAATCATGTTTGATGCACTGTAAAGTAATTATTTTTATAGTGCTGTTTATATTAGATGATAGGAACACTGTGGACAACATTCAGCAAGTTGAAACCATGAAAAACAGACATAAACACTTTTCCATAAACAAGGTCTGAATCATGGTTGATGCACTCTAAGTAAAATTGTTTGCAGAACTGTCAAACAAGGAACGTAACTCTCAACCCACTCCACTACAGCCCCGTCAATGTTAATGGAGGCCTGTTCGGCCCTCCTTTTCCTGTTGTCCACGATCAGCTCACATTGAGGGAGAGGTTGTTGTCCTGGCACCACACAGCCAGGTATCTCACCTCCCTATAGGCTGTCTCATCGTGGGAAAGGGCAGTGTGGAGTACGATTGAGATTGTATAATGTTTATTTTTTATTTAACCTTTATTTAAAACTGCGACCTGGCCAAGATAGAGCAAAGCAGTGTGACACCAACACAGTTACACATGGGATATACAAATGTACAGTCAATAACACAAAGTCTATATACAGTGTGTGCAAATGTAAGATTAGGGGGGTAAAGCAATAAATAGGCCATAGTGGTGAAATAATTACAATTTAGCAATTAAACACTGGAGTGATAGATGTGCAGAAGATGAATGTGAGTTGAGATACTGGGGTGCAAAGGAGCAAAAAAAAAAAAACAATATGGGGATGAGGTAGTTGGGTGAGCTAGTTACAAATGGGCTATGTACAGGTGTAAGCTGCTCTGACAGCTGATGCTTAAAGTTAGTGAGGGAAATATAAGTCTCCAGCTTCAGTGATTTAAAAAAAATTGTTCCAGTCATTGGCAGCAGACAACTGGAAGGAAAGATGTCCAAAGGAGGAGTTGACTTTGGGGATGACCAGTGAAATATATACCTGCTGGAGCGCATGCTACGGGTTGGTGCTGCTATGGTGACCAGTGAGCTGAGATAAGGCAGGGCTTTACCTTGCAAATACTTATAGATGACCTGGAGCCAGTGGGTTTGTCGACGAATATGAAGCGAGGGCCAGCCAACGAGAGCATACAGGTCGCAGTAGTGGGTAGTATATGGGGCTTTGGTGACAAAACGGATGGCACTGTGATAGACTACATCCAATTTGCTGAGTAGAGTGTTGGAGGCTATTTTGTAAATTACATCGCCGAAGTCAAAGATCGGTAGGATAGTCAATTTTTTGAGGGTATGTTTGGCAGCTTGAGTGAAGGATGCTTTGTTGCAAAATAGGAAGCCGATTCTAGTTTTCATTTTGGATTGGAGATGCTTAATGTGAGTCTGGAAGGAGAGTTTACATTCTAACTAGACATCTAGGTATTTGTAGTTGTCCACATATTCTAAATCAGAACCGTCCAGAGTAGTGATGCTAGACGAGGGGGCAGGTGCGGGCAACGATGGGTTGAAGACCATGCATTTAGTTTTACTTGCATTTAAGAGCAGTTGGAGGCCACGGAAGGAGTGTTTTATGGCATTGAAGCTTGTCTGGAGGTTTGTTAACACCGTGTCCAAAGAAGGGCCAGGAGTATACAGAATGGTGTCGTCTGTGTAGAGGTTGATCAGAGAATCACCAGCAGCATGACCGACATCATTGATGTATACAGAGAAAAGTGTCGGCCTGAGAACTGGACCCTGTGGCACCCCCATAAAGACTGACAGATTTCTACTTTAGCCCTTGGTAACGAAGATGCTTGTTGGCACGTGCGGGCAGTGTGGTTGCAATAATTGAATAACATTGATTTCTAAATCAATTTTGCACGTGACGCGACCGGTGTGGTCAGCCTATTACTCTTTTGGTCCAGCCAGCATCAGATAGATGGCCTACACATAGAGACAGCGGGGCTCTGTTTCACCCGCTCGGATGCTTTTTCTGGTGATATACATTCAGCCTCTTGTAATATAATATGCCATTTAGCAGACACTTTTATCCAAAGCGACTTACAGTCATGTGTGCATACATTCTGCGTATGGGTGGTCCCGGGAATGGAACCCACTACCCTGGCGTTACAAGCACCATGCTCTACCAACTGAGCTACAGAAGGACTCTTGTGAATTTAAGGAAAATTATGAAACACCTTTTTAAATGTTTTAAATTAAAAATCCTTGGTCAATTTTTTGTGAGGCCTGGCTTCCCTTGAAAATCAAAACAACTGGGAAATCTCCGACTTTAGTGAGTAACAGGCAACTGGGAACTCTGGAGAGAAAAAAAACGAGCTCCGACTGGAAAAAAATCGTTTTGAACGGCCATCAACTTCGGAATCCCAAGCGGAAACTAGGGCATCTTTCTATAGCTCCGACTTTCCGCCCTGAAGATTACCGACATCGTGGTTTGACCTCGTTTTTTTCCGAGTTGTCTTGAAAGCAGCATCAAAGTAGGCGGTGCAAGTCGAAGGTTCTGGAAGTTCATCGCCAGGACGAGAGGGGGGGGATCTAAGTAAAAATAATAAGAATAATTTCTCTCTACAGACGTCTATTGTAACAGGTAGCTAGCTAATCGCAATATAATGGTGTTTTCTTTCTGCAAAAAAAGTAGTGTTCCTAATTGGTAACAAACTACTAGCTAAGCTACTACTATCACTCTCAGCTAGGTCGGGGATTGCTAGCCAGCTAACGTTAGGCTAGCTAGCTATCAAACCTAGGTAAATTACCTAGCTAGCTAACTTAATGTTATATTGGATACTGGAAACTAGCTAGATTGGTCTCTTGTCCTTCAAGCGTTTTGTGAAATAATGTAGCTTGCCAGCGTTGGCTAACGTTAATGTAGCTGACGCTAGTTAACGCTTCTAGAGTATTGGCAAAGACAGTAACGTTACAGTATGAAGATTGGCAGAAACTGCTTCTCCAATACGAGAGATCACCTCCTAGCCCTTGATCACGATACAGTTCCATTACATTACTACTAGCCCTTGATTATGACACAGTTCCAATAAACATACAAGAGTAATTGGAAGAATGCGTCTTCTGTACAGGGATGTTTTATTAAGCCCCAAAGCCCTTCTGAACGTTAACACGCATCGCTTGCGGTACGGTTTTGGAAGCATGAGGATTTTGTATTTGATATCAGAGAGAAATAATAGCGCTGTTGTTTACGGACACAAGCCAGTGGATTACCTGTTCTAATTCCTTAGCTATCTTCGTCTCTGAACACCTAACGTGTTACCTGTGAGTAAACTGAAGACAAACGCCACATTAAAAAAAAAACTGTATTTATTTAACCTTTAATTTAACTAGGCAAGTCAGTTAAGAACAACATCTTATTTACAAAGACGGCCAATTGTGCGCCGCCCTATGGGACTCCCAATCACGGCTGGGTGTGATACGGTCTGGATTCGAACCAAGGACCGTAGTGACGCCTCTTGCACTGAGATGCAGTGCCTTAGACCGATGTGCCTCTCGGGGCCCCAAATGTGTCACTGGAAATACTGTCCTCTACAATTGTGTTAAAAGTGCACAGTAATTGTTTTTAGCATTTGTGAAATTATTTTGTTAATATGAAAGTAAAGCCATTTATATTTCTAGAACCATACCGCAATTGAGAATCGATTCACGTTTAAATGGCATATTTGGCTGTTTTGGCTGAAAGAGCCAATTCGCCCTTTTAAACAGAACATTTAAGATCCTTTATTTAAGGAGTAGTGCTAGGCTCCTTTAGTCCAATATTGGGCTACCATAGCTGTATGGATCTGTGCATAACTGATACAGTAAGTGTATCTCTTTATTTAAAGATTCTTTCTTGCTGATGAAAGCCATATGTTTTGAAAGCCGTTTCCCAAGGGATGATTATGGATGTTCAAACACAGCGTCAGGATTGTAGTTCACATGAACCAGTCCTGGGCGAAGCTGACGACTGAAAACTAGGGGAAAAAATCAAATGTTTGTGTTAAAAAAAGAGTCATGTTAAAATCACATTGCACATTTAGCAAAGACAGAATGCATTTTAAACTTCACACACACAGTAATATTTTTGTTTGACAATACAATTATTTGATTGATAGGAGAGGGGGGAATATACTTGTTGTGCTTTGAAACGCGCAAGACAGCATTAATGGTAAGGGAGAAAAATAAAGACGGCACTTCTATTTTACACCATAGCCTGCCAAATTTGCAAGATAATTTGTCCCAATTTGATTTCGGCACAAATTAATGTGGCATGGTCTTGCCCATGGTTTTTTTCAGCATAGTCTCAATGGAGAGGTCAGTGTTTTGACTAGCCATGTGCACTTACAAGCCTGCTAGAGGTAGTGGCAGGTGGACGAGCAATAAACACTTTTGTAGGACGGATGAAGGTGGAATGTGAAGCTAACCGAAGCTGATTAGCTTTAGAAAACCCTGAGTAGATCTAGCTTGCTTTGTAGGACACCCCTCTGACCTGTTTCACAACGGTTCTCAGAAGTCTCACCATGTTGCGCTTCTGGGTTCAGAAACTCTTGTGGTATTGGTTAGATCAGATGTTAAGAGCTAACCCCTCATGTTGAAATACATGTTGCTATTCACCAACTTTGGTTTCTAATGCTATCTGATTGAAGATTTCTATTGTCAAATTGCTGTGGTGGGGGAGGAAGTTGTCATACCAAGAAGTGGTTTCAAATGCAAATAATGTCATTAGTTCTGAGCGATTAACCAACTTTTTTTTTTAAGCAACTAATTGTCTAAGTTCGGTTCAATTATTTGATTTCCATTTTGTTTTGTTTTTCTGTGAGAGTGCAATCTGCAGTTTTTCTTGATCAGATCAAGCCCAAACTGTGCAATGTTTCCAACAGGCCAATATTCTACATAGTTTAGAACAGAACAGGTGGTAATTAACCAATTGCTCGCCTACTTGTCCGGTAAGAGACGGAGAGAAGAGACAAGAACGCACGATCGAAAGGGATAGAGATTGATAGTTGGTATTCAGCAGTCGTAAAAGTATGCCATATTTACTTTGAACTACTAAATAGTGATTACATAAGACTGCGTAAGACCCCCCCCCACACACATTTTTTTTTTCTATCAAAAACATTATTTCTTTGTAATCGAGCCATAACTGAACCGACCTTAAAAAGTACATGGCTCGGCACTATATGTCATACAGGAAGAGAAACGGACACTTGTGTGAACAGCATTTTCCCCCCTCTGCAGTCTGCAACAAACAACAATGGTGAAGGAAACCGGCTTTTATGAAATGTTGGGTGTTAAGCCCAATGCCACTCCAGATGAGCTGAAAAAGGCTTATCGTAAGCTGGCCTTGAAGTACCACCCTGACAAGAACCCTACGGAGGGGGAGAAAGTGAGTGGATGTATTCAGAAAACCACTTTGCATCCACCATAGTCACAGAGTACATTTTTCCATACCACCTTTAACTTTTCTGAGCTGTGTATGTTATAAACAATGTGAGACTGCTTCTGTGAATAGGTTCTGATTTATTACCAGTGGTTGAGTGGAGAAAAGTAATGCATGCCAGTGTAGCGGTATTAAGAACTTACAGTAAACTCACTCCACAGCTAGCTTGAAATGTCGCAGATAGGGCTATCCAATTGGTAAATTTTGTATAGCTCAAACGGTTTGCACATTATCGAGAGGGTGGTCACGTGTGTTGGCAAGGTAAAGGACCCTGGTTCAAGCCCAGTCAGAGGCAAGTTCAGGGAGGCCACTATATGCTAATCCAGCACACTGATACCAGTTGTGCAAGGTTAATTTAAGAGATGAATATGGAAAATACATACATTGTTTCTACAGTTCTGTGAGACATTAATATTTTTGAGTACTAGTTGAGATTTCTATTAGTAGTTTGTGCTCTGAGAATTGATCATTCAGTTTTTTCTTCCCAGTTTAAGCAGATCTCTCAGGCATATGAAGTGCTATCGGACTCCCAGAAGAGAGAGGTGTACGACCGGGGTGGGGAGAAAGCCATAAAAGGAGGGGGCAGCGGAGGTGGCGGGGGTTTTGGATCCCCCATGGACATCTTTGACATGTTCTTTGGAGGAGGTGGCCGAATGCACCGGGAGAGGAGAGGTAAAACAAAATAGGACAGAATAGTACAGAGACAAATATTACCTTCCACAGAAGTCAGACTCCAAATTCTGGCCTTTGGTTTTCTGTGGTTCTTCTTAACATCTCTAAAGCTAATGCTTTGCCCCAATGTGCTCTCCAAACCTAGGAAAGAATGTTGTTCATCAGCTCACTGTCTCTTTGGAAGACCTCTTCAATGGCGCCACGAGGAAACTTGCTGTCCAGAAGAATGTTATTTGCGAGCGATGTGAAGGTGCTACATTACTACACATGTTACATTGTTGGTTAACCTAGGTCTTGATCAGTCCCTTATTAAAAGGATGAAAATGACCAGTGTAGTGACCCTAAAGTCATCGGGTTAAATAGCCCTGTGTGATCGTGCATGGATTGGATGTCATTCTACTTTGTTGTAGTGATTTAAGGTTTTTACAAGCTCACATTATATACAATTGACTGTTAGAGGGAGGTAAATGCCTCTGCTAGGATAAAACATTTCCAAGATCATCGTCATATGATGCCCAAACTGTATTGCTTGGTTCCATTGTTTTTGTTGCTCTGATATAAAATGCATACATTTTAAAACGCATACACGCATGCATAGTAAAATGTGATGTAATAATAGAGTCATTGCTGCAAACAACCGGGGTGATATGGACTGACATGGCTGTGTTTTGGGGTAGGTCGCGGGGGAAGGAAGGGCGCGGTGGAGATGTGCATGTCCTGTCGGGGCACGGGCATTCAGGTGCGCCTCCACCAGCTGGGCCCGGGCATGGTGCAGCAGGTGTCCACTGTGTGTGGGGGCTGCCAGGGCCAGCGCATCAGCCACAAGGACCGCTGCAAGGCCTGCAGTGGACGCAAGATCCTGCGCCAGAAGAAGATCCTGGAGGTCCACATTGATAAAGGTGAGGCGGTTGATTCATTGTTGTCCATCAAGAGAAGCCTTTCCAAAGCTTACAATTTACATATACTTATTTCAATGTATTTTCTGTTTAGCAATGGGGGGTTAAGCATGTTGACACGGGATGCACCATGGCCCTGGGCCCTGTTGACATCGTTAGTTGACAGACCAAGCTACCTGTGGATGGGAATGCTAGCAGAGCGACTGCCAATTTTCCAGGTAAAATTGTGAAGATTTTCTTACTCCATTTTGAGGATGTAGGAGATTTTAGATGTTTGTCCATTTAACCAGAGTTTTTGATGTCTGTTATGTGATACAACCTACATTTCTTCACTTCTGGTCCTGGAGAGCTACATGGCTAATACACCTGATTCACGAAGTCAAAATCTTGATTATTAGTTGGATCAGTATTTCTAGCCCTGGGCAGAGACAAAGGCATGCAACACACTGCAGTCTTCTAGGACCAGGAATGAAGGGCATTGTGATAAGATGACATAGGGAGTGACATATCAGTGCCTGATTTACACCATACAGGGCCAACGAAAACATACTGTGTGTTGGCTCACATATTTCCTTTTCACATTGTCCTTTCCAAAACGTTTCCAGGATCTGTGGCGGATCCTTAACCAGGCCAGCCCCGTACAGCTCAGCCCTATAGTGTAGAATGGCAGTCAATTGACAAAATGCTGGCTACATATCAACTTGGGTACAAAACATTAGGAACACCTTCCTAATATTGAGTTGTACCCCTTTTGCTCTCAGAACAGCCTAGAGGTGTCGAAAGGGGATGCTGGTCCATGTTGACTTCCCACAGTTGACAGTTTGGGTGGATATCCTTGGGGTGGTGGATCATTATTGATACACACGAAAAACCCAGCAGTATTGCAGTTATTGACACACTTGAACTGGTGCACCTGGCGTACCCCGTCCAAAACCACTTAAATCTTTTGTTTTGCCTATTCACCTTTTGAATGGCAAACACACGCACAATACATGTCTCGATTGTCTCAATGCTTAAAAAATCCTTCTTAAACCTGTCTCATCCCCTTCATCTACACTGATTTGAAGTGGATTTAACAGGTGACGACATTTGGAAAGTATTCAGACCCCTTGACTTTTTTTCACATTTTGATACGTTACAGCCTTATTCTAAAATGTATTAAATTAAAATGTTTCCTCAATCTACAAATAATACCCCATAATGACAAAGCGAAAACATGTTTTTAGAAAGGTTTGTAAATGTATTTAAAAAATAAACAAAACCTTTATTTACACAAGTATTCAGACCCTTTCTATGTGACTCAATTGAGCTCAGGTGCATCCTGTTTCCATTGATCATCCTTGATGTTTCTGCAACTTGATTGGAGTCCATCTGTGGTAAATTCAATTGATTAGACATGATTTGGAAAGGCACACACCTGTCTATATAAGGTCCCACAGTTGACAGTGCATGTCAGACAAAACCAAACCATGTGGTCGAAGGAATTGTCTGTAGAGCTCCGAGACAGGATTGTGTCGAGGCACAGATCTGGGGAAGGGTGCCAAAAAATGTCTGCAGCATTGAAGGTCCCCAAGAACACAGAGGCCCCCATCATATCTTAAATGGAAGAAGTTTGGATCCACCAAGACTCTTCCTAGAGCTGGCCGCCAGGCAAAACTGAGCAATTGGGGGAGACCTCCCTTGGTCAGGGAGGTGTCCAAGAACCCCACTCTGACAAAGCTCCAGAGTTTCTCTGTGGAGATGGGAGAACCTTCCTGGAAGGACAACCCTTTCTGCAGCACTGCCAATCAGGCCTTTATGGTAGAGAGGCCAGACGGAAGCCGCTCCTCGGTAATGCAATGTTCCCCATCCAACATGACAGAGCTTGAGGATCTGCATAGAAGAATGGGAGAAACTCTCCAAATGCAGATGTGCCAAGCTTGTAGCGTCATACCCAAAAAGACTTGTCTGTAATCGCTGCTAAAGGTGCTTTAACAAAGTACTGTGTAAAGGGTCTGATTACTTATGTAAATGTGATATTTCTATTTTTATTTATATACATTCCCAAAAATGTAAACTGTTTTTGCTTTGGGGAATTGTGTGTTGGGGGAAAAAACTACTTAATTCATTTTAGAAAAAGACTAATGTATCAAAATGTGGAAAAGGTCAAGGGTTCTGAATACTTTCCGAATGCACTGTACGTTCACACACAGCTTAAAGGGTCACTTTTTAACCTCCCTTTTAATTTTTCTCCAGCACCATATCAGTGTCTACATACAGGTAACTGCCAAAATAAAGGAAACACTTGAGTAAATGAGGGATTCAAAGTGTAAGCAGGTGCTTCCACAGGGTGTGGTTCCTGAGTTAGACAATTAAAGCATCCCATCATGCTTAGGGTCATGTATAAAAATGCCCGGTTGCACATTATTTTGCCTACCATGGCTAGCAAAGACCTGTGATTTTAAAAGATGGTTCTCAAAGGAGCATAGGGGGTTAAAAGTGTGTCAGTCACCAGATCTCAATCCAATTGAACACTTATTGGAGATTCTGGAGCGGTGCTTGAGACGGCGTTGCCACCACCATCAACAAAGTATGGAATATCTTATGAAAGAATGGTCTGGAACTCTGTCCCTCCAATAGAGTTCCAGTCACTTGTAGAAGCCAGGCCAAGGTACATTGAAGCTGTTCTGGCGGCTCGTGTGGCCTAACGTCCTATTAAGACACTATGTTTGCGTTTTCTTTTCTTTTGCTAGTTACTTGTATGTGAAAATGGTGTTTCTATGATCTGTACTTAAAAAGTAAAAATAAATGTTTCTATAACATTGAAGGGTTTGATTAAAAGTAATTCAAATGTTAATTTTCAAAACCTGCAACAAGTTTCTAGCCAGAAGGAGGGTAATTTTCTTGCTCCCCACGAACCTGTTTGAAAATCATTGTTAACTTTTGATGTCATCGGTAGAACTAACTTTTTTTCCGACAAAAATGTAGAAATGTGCCGTTTTCACATGTAGACACTGGTATTGTGCTGGAAATAATCAAAAGGGGTGGAATTGCCCTTTTAAGAAAGCTCATTCAGCAAGTTCACTTAGTGTATCATTGAGTTGTGATACTAAAACCTTTTGTGAATTTATCCAATGGATAGCCATAGTGACATCCCTATACTGAAGCAAACTGTAGTGTGTACTGTGAATTCTGTTGTGGTTGGTTGTCCACCTACTCTTTCGCTCTATGGCGCTGGTTGTCCAAGGCAACAGTCAGGACTTTTTCACATATGAATTTGGTACCCTGGCGCATTTTTGAGAATTCAACTAAAGGTTTGCTTTGACAATAATGGAAATTTAGAGATTCCGGATATAATTTCTGTAAACTACGTTTCATGCGACAAGCACTACTGCATTACATGGCCAGGTTTGGTTAGCACTTCCACATCTCCTTTATAGCGTGGATCTGGTTACCAAACGCTCCAGGATCCAAATCATCTAGGGATATGTGGAAGTGCCCAAAATGTTTCAAGTCATGGTTGCGTGTCAACGGCGTTTACCAGATAATTCTGATCTGTCTTCTCTTAATGCAGTTAAATATGGGCCAGTTGAGTTAAATAAATCCTACATTTTTGTTGCAGGTATGAAGGATGGACAGAAGCTAGTTTTCCATGGGGAGGGAGATCAGGAGCCAGAACTAGAGCCTGGTGACATCATCATTGTCCTGGATCAGAGAGTCCATCCTGTCTTCACCAGGTAAAAGATGAAACTTCTCATGCTCGTCCTTACTCACTACCAGCCTCAACCCTATGTCTATATCACATTGTCTAATTGGACCAACAAATGTGTTTGTGCACAAATTTGGCAGTTCCATTGTTCTACTCAATACTTATTATATTCTTCAGTATTGTATTGGTCTGTATTCTGTACTAGCCTATAGAACTCTTTCTGTGTTTGCAAACATTGCTGCATGAGGGCGATTCGCGGAAGTTGGTGGCAGAACAAGGGGGAGTTCTTATAGAATGCCAGCAAAAAAGCCTCTATTTACATGTTGCTTATGAGTGCATTTCACACTACTCTTTGGATTATAATAGGATTTACTTAAACACGTCAACCAGTAAAATGGCTCTCTGGCTAGCTTTTGCTTCAGCCTATATCAATGAGGGTTGGCATTCTAGCTAACAACTGTGGATCAAAGTTATTTAGCAAAAATCACAACCAAATATAATCTTAGCAACTGTTCAAGCAAGGATCCAAACATCATTGTAAGCGTATTTGAACCCCAAAAATATATTTTGTTTTGCAGTAATAAAAACATAAATCTAGGCTGTTGAATGGGCACAGATGGCGATGGCTTTCTTAATGCTCCAAGAGTCGCACGCATCTGTGTGACGTCAGTGTGTCGTGTACTGGAAAAAAGGTCTATGCATCCAGGCATGTAGCAAAATGAAAATTTGGCCAATTCAACAACAAAGAAATCCCCATTGAGAGCCAATAGGTTCTTGAATTTCACCTCCTGAATTGAAATGCAATCGATCGCAGCCCTATTGACTGTGCTCTATTCTCCTAGGCAAGGGGAAAATCTGACCATGACTATGGAGCTGCAGCTGGTGGAGGCCCTGTGTGGTTTCCAGAAGCCTGTTCAAACTCTGGACAACCGAAGCCTCCTCATCACCTGCCACCCAGGTACACTTCCTAGATTATTTCACTTAACAGAAACTGGGCAATTATTTTTTATAAATATGCATTTTATTTTTTGGTTGATCGTATTGCACGTTATACCGGTACCATCGTAATATAACAGTACCAAAACGTCATGATACTTATACCAACATCACCTGCGTGTCTCTGTCCACTCTTCCTGCGCATCTCTATTCCTCCATCAGTTTAAAAATATATATAATTTAATGGCGAGCGGGGACGCAGACCCTGTTGACTCTTCTGTTACATTGGAGCAGAGCGAGCAAAGTTGATACATTGGAGCATTTTATTGCCTGGTATAATCAAGAGCACAGGCCAGTCTAAGTATACTATGCAATAGCAAGTTTGCAGTCATGCATTTGGGTAGAATTTCACAACCGTGTTAAGGGATGTTTCAAACTAATCCTGGGTCGTTAATTATTGGTTTGATAACAAACAAAGTTCTGTCAAGTTGCCTACCTAGCTAACAACCTGCTCACTTTACAGTAAGTCTAGGCAAATTCCCTAGGTGTAGGAAAAAAGGAAAAGACTCTCCTACTCATGAGATGTGCTTCAAAGGTAGGATTCATATAGGCCTAATGTAAGCCTAAACTATATATAAAAATATATATTTCTGGTGCTCGATAACCTCAAATGTAAATGTAAATCCCCAAAAGTAATTATTTATCATGAAAGGGCCGTAAACAATAACTAGTAATGCTGCATACCCAGGTAGAAAATTGCTATAAATTGCTTAGGTGTAGTCACTTGAGAACACAAGTACAGTACAAATGATAAAAGTATGAAAATATGAAATATTTCGACAACTCTATGAATAAGGCTTGAAATTACTTACATTTTTTCTAAATATAGTATATTCAATTCATAAAACGACCAACTATAAGATTTCTCCTTCCTTACAACTGTAAAATATGTATTTGTATATTTAGTGTTAGTGTGCATATTTTCTAAAGGTCTCTCTTGATCAAAATGTCTGCCCCCATCGCTGTGAACATCTCTCAGAGCTCTAGCTTCCTGAACTCGCCTTTCATCTCATATTAATCTTGTCTGCGTGTTTTTTGTTTCAAATCTGAAGTATTTTTGATTACTGGCTATAAATCTCTCTGAATGTGCTACAGCGATGAAACCACTCTCTCCTGTGTTATGATGTAAGGATTTCAGGCATATGGTGTTTAATGTTGTTAGTGGCTGTGACAAAGAGTTCAGCCAGGAGTTGATGGACAGTCTGAAGAGCGAATGAAATGGTAGGAGGGACATCCCAGCTTCAAGTGATGTCAGATTTCACATCCTGCTTCACACAGGCAAGAGACATACTCCTTCCTGTGTCCTTAAGAACGCTCAATGCAAGCCATTTCGATCTATGGTGTCCACAGATCGATTTAAATGAAAAATGTTGGTCGGAACCGGTACCAGAACCACACAGGTCCCCTAAACTGGGGACTTTACATCTTAAATTATGTTTGGTGCCTAATGTTTTTAAAGTAGGGAGAGCTGTGCATAAGTGTTTGGGGGAGAAGGGGAAATGGAGGGAGGGAGAGTGTTAACTGAAGAGTACATTTTTCATGCAGTGTTTTCACCTTACTGCCACAATGACATTATAATGGCACCGGAGGGGATGGGTGACGTTTTGCGGGCGTCTAACCAACTGTGTTATTTTTTTCCCCCCGCATTGTTTAACTTATTTTTCACAAAGTTTCTGCTACTGTCTCTCATGACCGAAAAGAGCTTTTGGACATCAGAACGGCGATTACTCACCTTGTACCTGACAAAGTTGTTTTTATTTAATGATTCTGACGTGAAGGATATACTGCTCTCCGGAGTCCAGGCCCAAATCCCAGTCATTTGCGTGAAGAAAAGGTGTAGATACAGAGGGAGAAGGTTGGGATGCCCTGTTAGGATTCGTAGGCGAGTGAGTAAATCCCTATTACCATCAGTTCTATTGGCTGACGTGCAACATCATTGGAGAAAAAAAAACTTGAGGATCTACGTTTGAGACTGTCCTACCAGTGGGACATTAACTGCAATATCGAAGTTGGACGACGACACGGTAATCTAGAGCTGGCTGGATTTTCCGTGCATCGGCATCTGGTAAGACGAGTGGTGGGGTGTGTGTCTATTTGTCAACAACAGCAGGTGCGCAATGTCTCATATTAAAGAAGTCTCAAGGTATTGCTCGCCTTAGGTAGAGTACCTCATGATAAGCTGTAGACCACACTATCTACCAAGAGTTCTCATCTATATTATCCGTAGCCACAAACCAATGCTGTATATAAGGCCATCAGAAAACAGGAAAATTTTCATCCAGAAGCTGCCCTCCTAGTGGCCGGGAACTTTATTGCAGGCAAACTTAAATCCGTTTTACCTCATTTCTACCAGCATTTCACGTGCAACCAGAAGGAAACGTGCACCTTTACTCCACACACAGAGATGCATACAAAGCTCTCCTTTGGCCTCCATATGGCAAATCTGACCATAATTCGATCCTCCTGATTCCTGCTTACAAGCAAAAACTAAAGCAGGAACTGCCAGTGACTCGCTCAATACGGAAGTGGTCCGATGATGTGGATGCTACTCTACAGGACTGTTTTGCTTGCACAGACTGCAGTACAGTTCCGTGATTCATCCAATGGCATTGAGGAGTATACCACCTCAGTCACCGGCTTCATCAATAAGTGCATTGATGATGTCGTCCCCACAGTGACCATTATGTACAGTCGTGGGCAAAAGTTTTGAGAATGACACAAATATACATTTTCACAAAGTCTGCACCTCAGTTTGTATGATGGCAATTTGCATATACTCCAGAATGTTATGAAGAATGATCAGATGAATTGCAAAGTCCCTCTTTGCCATGAAAATGAACTGAATCCAAAAAAAAACATTTCCACTGCATTTCAGCCCTGCCACAAAAGGACCAGCTGACATCATGTCAGTGATTCTCTTGTTAACACAGGTGTGAGTGTTGACGAGGACAAGGCTAGAGATCACACTGTCATGCTGATTGAGTTTGAATAACAGACTGGAAGCTTCAAAAGGAGGTTGGTGCTTGGAATCATTGTTCTTCCTCTGTCAATCATGGTTACCTGCACGGAAACACGTTCCGTCATCATTGCTTTGCACAAAAACGGCTTCACAGGTAAGGATATTGCTGCCAGTAAGATTGCACCTAAATCAACCATTTATCAGATCATCAAGAACTTCAAGGAGAGAGGTTAAATTGTTGTGAAGAAGGCTTCAGGGCGCCCATGAAAGTCCAGAAAGTGCCAGGACCGTCTCCTAAAGTTGATTCAGCTGCGGGATCGGGGCACTACCAGTACAGAGCTTGCTCAGTGATGGCAGCAGGCAGGTGTGAGTGCAGCAAAGAAGCCACTTCTCTCAAGGAAAAACTTCAGGGACAGACTGATATTCTGCAAAAGGTACAGGGTTTGGACTACTGAGGACTGGGGTAAAGTCATTTTCTCTGATGAATCCCCTTTCCGATGGTTTGGGGCATCCGAAAAAAAGTTTGTCCGGAGAAGACCAGGTGAGTGCTACCATCAGTCCTGTGCCATGCCAACAGTAAAGCATCCTGAGACCATTCATGTGTGGGGTTGCTTCTCAGCCAAGGGAGTGGGCTCACTCACAATTTTGCCTAAGAACACAGCCATGAATAAAGAATGGTACCAACACATCCTCCGAGAGCAACTATTCCCAACCATCCAGGAACAGTTTGGTGATGAACAATGCCTTTTCCAGCATGATGGCGCACCTTGCCCTAAGGCAAAAGTGATAACTAAGTGGCTTGGGGAACAAAACATCGATATTTTGGGTCCATGGCCAGGAAACTCCCCAGACCTTAATATCATTGAGAACATCAAATCAAATGTATTTATATAGCCCTTCATACAGCAGCTTATATCTCAAAGTGCTGTACAGAAACCCAGCCTAAAACCCCAAACAGCAAGCAATGCAGGTGTAGAAGCATGGTGGCTAGGAAAAACTCCCTAGAAAGGACAAAACCTAGGAAGAAACCTAGAGTGGAACCAGGCTATGTGGGGTGGCCAGTCCCCTTCTGGCTGTGCCGGGTGGAGATTATAACAGAACATGGCCAAAATGTTCAAATGTTCATAAATGACCAGCATGGTCAATAATAATAAGGCAGAACAGTTGAAACTGGATCAGCAGCACGGCCAGGTGGACTGGGGACAGCAAGGAGTCATCGTGTCAGGTAGTCCTGGGGCATGGTCCTTGGGCTCAGGTCCTCTGAGAGAGAGAGAAAGAAAGAATTAGAGAACGCGCACTTAGATTCACACAGGACACCGAATAGGACAGGAGAAGTACTCCAGATATAACAAACTGACCCTAGCCCCCCGACACACAAACTACTGCAGCATAAATACTGATACAAGTCGTCTCACTCAAGTTCTTATGTCACCCGGCTAACAGGTGACTCACAGGCCCGCCGGACTGGCCTGCTTATGTATCCTGCACTTTTATTCTGAGAATAGCCTTATGTGGTGCCGTTAGGCGTGTTTCGGGATCTTAGATGATATCAATCAGACTTAGAATACCTCTTCCCTGTGGTACCTTTACCAGGCATCTTTAGTTCTCAAAGAGTAGACTCTTCAACTCGCTGTTGCTCTATAGGATTCCCAATCACTCTAGTATCTAGACAAACAATTTACGATTTAATTCCTACACCGGTCGGTTAATACTGCTTGAATATTAATATAGAGTAACTTTGCTTTTTACAATATAAATGAGTTGGCTGTCCAATCCTTTAAATTGTCTTTTGTGTAGAAACTAGACTTGTTCCCCTAGAACGGCAGTGTCAGCGGCACTCTCTCCCCTAGGGTTTTGGGTCTAGTTTCTACTTTTTATTCAATGTTTGCAAGTCACACAGTTATACACGTTATTACAGTTTATTCTTTGTCCTTAATTTATAACATCAACAATCATCAAAACACTTACTACTATTAATGCCTTTATATATGTATTACAACAAGCGGTTAATTACCTTAAATCAAATCAAATCAAATTTATTTATATAGCCCTTCGTACATCAGCTGATATCTCAAAGTGCTGTACAGAAACCCAGCCTAAAACCCCGAACAGCAAACAATGCAGGTGTAAAAACACGGTGGCTAGGAAAAACTCCCTAGAAAGGCCAAAACCAAGGAAGAAACCTAGAGAGGAACCGGGCTATGTGGGGTGGCCAGTCCTCTTCTGGCTGTGCCGGGTAGAGATTATAACAGAACATGACCAAGATGTTCAAATGTTCATAAATGACCAGCATGGTCGAATAATAATAAGGCAGAACAGTTGAAACTGGAGCAGCAGCACAGTCAGGTGGACTGGGGACAGCAAGGAGCCATCATGTCAGGTAGTCCTGGGGCACGGTCCTAGGGCTCAGGTCCTCCGAGAGAGAGAAAGAGAGAATTAGAGAGAGCATATGTGGGGTGGCCAGTCCTCTTCTGGCTGTGCCGGGTGGAGATTATAACAGAACGTGGCCAAGATGTTCAAATGTTCATAAATGACCAGCATGGTTGAATAATAGTAAGGCAGAACAGTTGAAACTGGAGCAGCAGCATGGCCAGGTGGACTGGGGACAGCAAGGAGTCATCATGTCAGGTAGTCCTGGGACATGGTCCTTAGCGCAGGTTGACCTGGTTGGTCCCCAAAGAGTATGTTCTTCCACTCACAATTTCTCCAGAGGCTTATCCAATCACTTAGTATCTGTTTCTCCTACTAGAAGTTTGTACTAGGATTTACTGATTAGTGAAGAGAACGGTTCGAGACAACAAAAAAATTATAACACCACTGTTGCTATTCATCCACTTCGATTAATTAGGAGGTGGATTTATTCAGCACGGGGAGTGTGGAGAGTAGTTGTCTCAGTATGTCTCGTTCAGAAATCAAAAGTCAAGAGATACAAATGTTCTAGAGTATGAAAGTCAAATAGTTTCATCCCCGCCTGGTATGGCAAGTGCTCGGCGTCCGTAAGGCGCTACAGAGGGTAGTGCGTACAGACCAATACATCACTGGGATCAAGGTTCTTGCCATCCAGGACCAATATACGAGGCGGGGTCAGAGTAATGCCCAAAGAATGATCAAAGACTCCAGTTACCCAAGTCGGACTGTTCTCTCTGCTACCGCATGGCAAGCTGTACCGGAGCACCAAGTCTAGGTCCAAAAGGCTTAACAGCTTATACCCCCAATCTATAAGATTGCTGAACAATTAAACAATTAACCTGGATCATTTACATTGGCCACCCCGTGTTTTACACTACTGCTACTCGCTGTTTATTATCTATGCATAGGCACTTTACCCCTACCCACATGTACAAACTACCGCGACTAACCTGTACCTCTGCACATGGACTCAGAACCGGTAGCCCCTGTATATAGCCTCATTATTGATATGTCATTTTATTGTTTATTTATTTTCTGTTTTATTTAGTTTTTTTTTTTTACTATTTCTTGAACAGCATAATATTACTGCATAATATTAGATTTGATTTGACATGCACATCATTATGCATGTACAGTATATTCCTTCCTCCCATTGCTCCAGAAAGATTAGATGTAAGCCTTTGCAAATATGAGATAATCAGACATTCTACGCAGCATTCTATTATGCAGTGAACAGTGTGAAGTTAATTCCTTATGTGTTGTATTGATTAGAAGTGTGAATATCTGTGACAGGGTTTTTGGGTAGTGCATAATGTTTAGAAAATGGGAACAAGTGTCCGGGGGGCGAACAGGATGCTAGGCCACTCAAAATTTTTCCCAATGGTATCGCTATACTACTCGGTTTAGTAAAATGTTGGTATTGTGACCGCACCAGTTGATAGTTTCTATCTCATTTTTACCTTTGCAGGGGAATTGATCAAACCTGGCGACAAGAAGTGTGTCCTGAATGAGGGGATGCCCATACACCGCCGGCCGTTTGAAAAGGGACGCCTCATTATCCTCTTTTCGGTAAAACACACACACCATTCAGGACTTGATACTGTAGATGCTGAACTATTTAGTATTTATTCTGAACAAAATATAAACATAACATGTAAAGTGTTGGTCCCATGTTTCATGAGCTGAAATAAAAGTTCCCAGAAATGTTCCATACACACACAGCTTGTTTCTCACAAATTTTGTGCACAAATTTGTTTACATTCCTGTTAGTGAACATTTCTCCTTTGCCATGATAATCTATCCACCTGACAAGTGTGGCATATCAAGAAGCATGATCTTTACACAGGTGCACCATGTGCTGGGGACATTATAAGCCCACTAGAATATGCAGTTGTCACCACACAATGCCACAGATGTCTCAAGTTTTGAGGGAGCGTGCAATTGGCATGGTGACTGCAGGAATGTCCACCAAAGCTGTTGCCAGAGAATTGAATGTTAATTTATCTACCATAAGCCACCTCCAAAGTCATATTAGAGAATGTGGCAGTACTTCCAACTAGCCTTCACAACCGCAGGTGTAACCACTCCAGCCCAGGACCTTCACATGCGGGATTGTCTGAGACCAGCCATCCGGACAGCTGATGAAACTGGGTTTGCACAACTGAAGAATTTCTGCACAAACTGTCAGAAACTGTCTCAGGGAAGCTCATCCGCATGCTCATCATCCTCACCAGTGTGTGTATATAAACTCAGCAAAAAAAGAAACGTCCGCTCACTGTCAACTGCGTTTATTTTCAGCAAACTTAACATGTGTAAATATTTGTATGAACATAACAAGTTTCAACAACTGAGACATAAACTGAACAATTTCCACAGATATGTGACTAACAGAAATAGAATAATGTGTCCCTGAACAAACGGGGGGTCAAAATCAAAAGTAACAGTAACAGTCAGTATCTGGTGTGGCCACCAGCTGCATTAAATCTCCTCCTCTTGGACTGCACCAGATAAGCCAGTTCTTGCTTTGAAATGTTACCCAACTCTTCCACCAAGGCACTTGCTAGTTCCCAGACATTTCTGGGGGGAATGGCACTAGCCCTCACCCTTCGATCCAACAGGTCCCAGAGGTGCTCAATGGGATTGAGATCCGGGCTCTAAACTGGCCATGGCAGAACACTGACATTTCTGTCACGCACAGAACGAGCAGTATGGCTGGTGGCATTGTCATGTTAGTGTCATGTCAGGATGAGCCTGCAGGAAGGGTACCACATGAGGCAGGAGGATGTCTTCCTTGTAACGCACAGAGTTGAGATTGCCTGTATGACAACAAGCTCAGTCCGATGATGCTGTGACACACCTCCCCAGACCATGACGGACCCTCCACCTCCAAATCGATCCTGCTCCAGAGTACAGGCCTCGATGTGACGCTCATTCGTTCAACTATAAACGCAAATCCAACCATCGCCCCTGGTGAGACAAAACCGTGACTCGTCAGTGAGGAGCACTTTTTGCCAATCCTGTCTGGTCAAACGGCGGTGGGTTTGTGCCCATAGGCGGCGTTGATCTGCCTTGCAACAGGCCTACATGCCCTCTGTCCAGCCTCTCTCAGCCTATTGCGGACAGTCTGAGCATTGATGGAGGGATTGTGCATTCCTGGTGTAACTCGGGCAGTTGTTGTTGCCATCCTGTACCTGTCCCGCAGGTTTGATGTTCAGATGTACCGATCCTGTACAGATGTTGCTACACGTGGTCTGCCCATGCAAGGACAATCAGCTGTCCGTCCTGTCTCCCTGTAGCGCTATTTTAGGCATCTCACAGTAAGGACATTGTAATTTATTGCCCTGGCCACATCTGCAGTCCTCATGCCTCCTTGCAGCATGCCTAAGGCACTTTCACGCTGATGAGCAGCGATCCTGGGCATCTTTCTTTTGGTGTTTTTCAGAGTCAGGAGAAAGGCCTCTTTTAGTGTCCTAAGTTTTCATAACTGTGACCTTAATTGCCTACCGTCTGTAAGCTGTGTCTTCATTAATTGTTTATGGTTCATTGAACAAGCATGGGAAACAGTGTTTAAATCTGTGAAGTTATTTGGATTTATACGAGTTATCTTTTTTTGCTGAGTTTATATTGGGTTATCTTACTGAAATGGCATCCTAATTAAGCTGTGACACCCACAGGATGGCGCACAATTGGCCCAGCGCCGTCCAGGGTTGGGGAGGGTTTGGCCGGTGGGCTTTCCTTGGCTCATCGTGCTCTAGCCACTCCTTGTGACGGGCGCCTGCGATCTGACTCCGCTCGGTCGCAGTCGAATGGTGTTTCCTCTAACACATTGGTGTGGATGACATTCGGATCAAGCGAGCAGTGTGATAAGAAGTAGGCGGCCAGGCGGGACATGTTTCGGAGGACGCATGACTCGACCTTCGCTTCTCCCGAGCCCATTGAGAACTTGCAGAGATGAGCCAAGGGACCAAATTCGGGGAGAACACAGGGTCTGGACAATACTGGGATTGGAGACCCAGATGGTGGTTTTTATATATATGAATTCACTCCCTCAGTTTTAATCTGCCACAGACAGTATTGTTGTTTTTATTAAACCACTGGAAAACTACTGGCCAGTGGCCATTTGTCATAGCACTTTTATTTTGATCATGTAATTGACACTATAAAGTCTGCACTTTGTAACCTGTGTTACTTGGCCGTGTTTTGCGTTGCTTTGTGAATGTTTCAGTTGGTTCTTAATTTCATGACATTTAAAGAACAAGTTATGGTGTAGAAATTAAAACCATTTTCCTTTTTTTTTTGTTTTTTCCAAAGGTGGTATTCCCCACAGCCAACTTCCTCCCCAAGCACAAGCTGAAGGAGCTAGAGCACTACCTTCCTTCCAAGAGTGAGGCGGAGCAGCCCGAGAGTATGGACGACGACCTCTACATCTACGCCGACCTGGAAGACTGTGACCCGGCCAGAGTAAGACGCAGTCAATACCACTACATGGTGGAGGATGACTACCCGTCTGCTGGTGGGGTCCAGTGCCAGACCTCATAAGACCCCCTCACCTCACTCCAACCTCTAACCCCAGGCCCCTCCGGAAACATGCACAATCTGCATCTTTAATTCTTTATTCTCTTAACAATGCTAACTGTGGTGCTGAAGCGGTCCTTTTGGGCCCGATACCTGGATCTACGTTCCAATGCGACTTGGCTGCCTTTTAGTTGGATCGTGTGCCTGAGTGGATGAAATACATTTCTGGTTCAATCCCTTAGATTGAGATTTTGGAAGCGCTATGGATGCTGTCACTGACTTTTTTTTAAAGTGTTTATATATTAGCAGGTTTTGAACACCCGCTGTCTTGGCTTTTTCTTTGCTTCCAAAGGTCACGAAATAAGATAGTTGGAAGCTATAATTCATGTTGCCTAATTGAATCCTCGCAGTGAAGAACCATATAGGCCTTTGTGCATATTGGTCCATTTTAGAATAATGAAATGTTTTTGTATTCTACATTAGCATAGTTGAAAGATACTTGCCAAATATTACACTATTTTGTTTTTATTCATTTTTAATAATGATGTAATGATGCATGTTCATCTCCATTTCATAAAATGCACATTGGCCTTGTGGTTCTTCATCTGAATCATCCTATCTTCTGTAGTATGGCATACTTCTTTATGTTCAACTGACGATGGAAAAAGTTATTTACCCCATTTGTACGATCTAGAGTTGTCTAATCGGTTTAATTCTACCACTCTTCATGGGAATTAGTCAAACTGTAAATAAACTTTAAATAGGCCTCAAGGCGTTCTGCTATTGGTATCTATGTGCTGTGACTGTCACAATTATTTTAAGTGTCTTGGGTGTAAACTTAATGGCTAGTCTTCTACTGCCAAGTTGAAAGTATTCCATTCTTGAAGTCTCATAACTTTTACCTCAGTAAATGGCAGAGGTGGGACTTTTTTACAAGTCAAGTAAGTCTCAATTCTTAGCACTCAAGTCCCAAGTCAAGTCTGAAGTAAAGACCGACAAGTCAAGTTTCGAGCCCTAAAGAAGTCGATGTGTAACGAGTAAGTTAGTATATACAAATCATGAATGCTTTTCCATGGAAATACATGGGTAGCCATGAGAGACATCAATATAACAAAATATTGTAGTGCTTTCCCTCTCCAGATATCATCTAGGCACCTAAAACAATCCTGCCATTTATTAAAAGGTACAACAAACAACTGCTGCTGAACTTAGAGTAGGCCTACAATTTTAACACTGGCCTGAATGTCTGAGAGAAATACAGATCCCAAAGATGGGAGATAAAACCTGAACATGGAGACTACGTTTCATTTTTTCCTCTTATCTCCGCGCCCTATGACGCATTGCATTTGCAAAAGACCAAATCGATAAAAGTCTGTCAGTCATTTGTGCACAATGACACCATCGCTGCAGACACTCCACTGGAGCATTGGAGGCAGGCACTACCAAGACCCTGATGGCCACTCGGGACAGTGAAGAAAGAGCCTTCATGTTCATTGCCCAGAACAAGAGGGCATTCTGTCCTTCGCACATGTCAAGGTAGTGACTTAGCTGTAGTGCTGGGGTGGTCCGAACAGCTTTCTTCTGCCTCTTACAGTATGCTGCAAACAGCCCTTCTTGTCCAAGACTATGGTCCTCTCGCTCTTCCTCATCAACAAGAGGCACAGCTTGCTCAGTCCCTGCAGCATCTTGCAGAATCAGTTCTGGAAAAACATGTAAAAGCAGAAACAAAAAGGCCAGTGGGTGATGCAGTGGGTTAAACTGGAAAAGTATTATTGTTTCAGTCAATTGGAATAAATTATGATAAAAAGTTACCTTTCACTCTTTGTGCCACCACCTCCTTGACCAGCACATGGTGCTCCACTCAGAGAAAAAGCCAAGGCAGCTGCTTTGAGGTAGACTGGATCTGAAAAGGAAGCAGTGATTCCATCTTGTGTCCTGGCTATTTTCACATTGATGAAGATTCCAAGAATTGTCTTGTTCTGTTTTGTTTTTAAATGTTTTGTTCTGGAGACCCCTGTTCTGGAGGAAATTTACTTGAGGCTTCCGCTGCTCCAGGCAGTGATTCAGGGACAGGACAGGGGGAACAACGGAACTGATTGTGACTATCTTCTCCCCCTGTGTCAAATCTGTTGCTTCTCCAAATGGCTTCAGGATGCCCAACTCTTTCAACGTATTCCACTCCCATACTGTGAACAACAACTCCTTGTGCCCAGACTTTTCTAGAACATGACTGAGCTTTAGATGGTCACATTGGATAACTGCCTTCACTTGTCTCAGTGTTGAGTTCCATCTTGTGTTGACAGCAGCAGGGGTGCCTCAAACACCTCGTTGAATGATGTGCTTGTATGCAGCAGTGAGCTGATTTTTGATAACTTTGAATGAGTCGTCATCACTTTTGTTTCTTTCAAGCCATCTCCCACCAACAGCTAGAGAGTGTGGGCAAAGAGCTGTAGGCTTTTACACAATCACCCAACCTTAACACACACACGCACCCTCTCAGTGTGTGGTTACAGTAGGTTTTAGGAACAGCAATAACATCAGGCAGGATTTAGCCTACCAACTGCCTAGCCAGTTGTAGCTCAATCTTGGGTGCAATGATCATGTTCCCGCACTGACTGACTGGGTGGAGGCTCAATGATTTAACGTTACGTTAGACTACATGCTACACTAGCAAAGTTATATACAGCTCTCGGCTATATTAGCCACGACTTATATTTCTTTGCGCAGCTTCAAATGTCGAACAAAGTTGGAAGTTGTTGCACCTCCATCTATAATTTTCATCCCGCATGTTTTGCAAGTTGCAATCCGTGTTTTGTTGACTACAGTGTAGTCTTTATATCCGAGAATAATAATTTTGGGTATCATCTTTCCAAGGGCTCCGTCTGCACAATTTTATTGGCTGCTGTCTGATTCAAACTGTAATCATTAAATGAAGAGTTGATGCGCTGCACACTTTTTTTAATTGCATCGTTTTTAATATTTGAAAAGTCATTTAATAACTCATCCATGGCATTTTCATTCGTCATGTCAAACAACACTGTATTCAAAGTGCCCACTATTATTTATATTCTAACTATAGAGTTATAATAAACATCCTATTTCCATGATTCCAAAAGTTCACCCAAGTGTTTATTTTAATTGCAACTTGGTTAAAAATAAGGCCTAGTATTTTTGACCATATTGTGGCAGTGTAAGTTATCTCAAATGAGTGAAGGAAATGCAGAAATTGGTGGAAATGCGGGAAATTATTTTAGTTTGAAGTTGAATTGAACAGTATAAACCAATCCAAATGGAGAAAGGACCCATTGAAATCATTTAGAATATTTATATATATGTGTTGCCACCCAAGGTTTGTGCACTACTCATAAAGCAAATTTAGAAATTTTAATCAAAAACATAAAATACGTCAAATAAAAACAAACATTTGAAAAATACCATGTGATATGTTATTTTGGCCACATCGCCCAGCCCTAATTCAGACCCTTTAGTCAGTACTTTGTTGAAGCACCTTTGGCAGTGATTACAGCCTCGAGTCTTGTTGGGTATGACGCTACCACCTTGGCACACCTGTATTTGGGGAGTTTCTCCCATTCCTCTCAAGCTCTGTCAGGTTGGATGGGGAGCGTCGCTGAACAGCTATTTTCAGGTCTCTCCAGAGGAGTTTGATCGGGGCAACTCAAGGACATTCAGACACTTGTCCCGAAGCCACTCCTGCTTTGTCTTGGCTGTGTGCTTAGAGTTGTCCTGTTGGAAGGTGAAACTTAGCCCCAGTCTGAGGTCCTTTGAAAAACATCCCCACATCATGTTTCTGTCAACACCATGCTTCACAGTAAGGATGGTGCCAGGTTTCCTCTAGATGTGACGCTTGGCATTCAGGCCAAAGAGTTCAATCTTGGTTTCATCAGACCAGAGAATCCAGTTGCCTTTTGGAAAACTCCAAGCGGGCTGTCATGTGCCTTTTACTGAGGAGTCGCTTCCGCCTGGCCACTACCATAAAGGCCTGATTGGAGGAGAGTTGCGGAGATGGTTGTCCCTTCTGGAAGGTTCTCCTGACAGAGCTCCAATCGAGTTCTTGGTCACCAAACTGAAAAAGGCCCTTCTCCCCTGATTGCTCAGTTTGGCCGGGGGGGGGGGGGGGCAGCTCTAGGAAGAGTCTTGGTGGTTCCAAACGCCTTCCATTTAAGAATAATGGAGGCCACTGTGTTCTTGGGGACCTTCAGTGCTGCAGAAATTTTTGGGTACCCTTGCCCAGATCTGTGCCTAGACACAATCCTGCCTCGGGGGCTCTATGGAAAATTCCTTCTACCGCACGGCTTGGTTTTTGCTCTGACATGCATTGTCAACTGTGGTACCTTTCTATAGACAGGTGTGTGCCTTTCCAAATCATGTCTAATCAATTGAATTTACCACAGGTAGACTCCAAGAAAGTTGTAGAAACATCAAGGATGGTCAATTGAAATAGGATGCACCTGAGCTCAATTGAGTCTCACAGCAAAGGGTCTGAATACTTGTGTAAATATTTGTTTTTTTTTATACATTTGCAAAAATAAAATTAACTGTTTGCTTTGTCATTTGATGATTTTTATTTAATCTATTTTAGAATTAGGCTGCAACGTAACTAAATGTGTAAAAAGTCAAGAAAACTTTCCAAATGCACAATCATGTAATCTTTTTTTGGGCTTGTTACATGTTATTAATGTATTTTATATATGGCTCAGGTAGCATCAGGTTTTCATGTTGATCAAAGCTCTAATCAAATCCAGACTTTTTTTTGGCTCATCGCTGAATCTCACACCCCTGACTCGGGAGAGGCAAAGGTCGAGGGCCGTGCGTCCTCCGAAACACAACTCAACCAAGCCCCACCGCCCCATCTTGCCACTTAACCCGGGAGCCAGCTACACCAATGTGACGGCGGAAACACCGTACACCAAGATGGCAGCGTACAATTGTTGGATTACCCATTTTAAATAAACTCAGCATTTTCTAAATTCAAATGCCCCACCTGCAACTGGACATTTTAGAAGATATGCTTGACCGAATCGAGAACGAAGATATTATTGCCAAGGTTGGTCAAATTCGCTGACCTATACCAAACAGTAACTAACCTGTAACTCTCAGTTAAATCACATTGATGTAACAATCTGTATCAACTGCAGGCCTGGAGTTCAGCTGAACAGTCACAGCTCTCCGAGTATGCACTCAGAGGTGTATGAACGACTGATAAGCACTTGATTCAACGGTGGAAAGCATAAACAACTTTTGGGTGTCATGAAAATCAGAGCCACTATGTAGTTCCTCCCTAGTCAGTATCTGGGTCACTTTGTCTGCATTTACACAGGCAGCCCAAGCTCAGATGTCAAAATACCAATTGAAAATGATCAGAATTAGACGGCTTGTCCACAAACATCACCATTTTCAGATCCTCCGGTTCAGACAGTGGAAGTGCAGGACTAATATTGACACACTAAGGGAACAATTGAATTTAACAAGAGAATCTGAAATGTAGTTATGTATATGCAAAAGTTCCATGTCAACGCACAAACCAATTTTTTTAGTCTGGCCCCAGCTTCAGGCACATCAATCAACATGACAGTCATGCAATCTTTTTTCATTACCACAGCACCCAAAAGATGGCCACAGTTGAATGAGAATCCACTCCAGATCATAGCAGTGGGTACCTACATTTATTTACGATTGCCCTTTGGTTTGCGGCAGTCATTAAAACATACCATCACAAGTCTTGTTCTTGACAGGCCTTTACAGATTAGATTTTAGCGTTCCCCGATTATTTAGCAGTTTGAGCCATGGAGCCACTTAGGGATGTGACTGATCACTAGAAATTCAATCAGAATGTGTTTCAGAATTGGACATTCTTTTTGATCTATGAAACAAACACTGAGTAAAGACACCAGAAGCAGAATTTCAGCAAACATTTTTTAATTCAATTCCACATTTCACTTCTGGCTGGACTCAGATTTGGATGTGGAGGCCCTAAGGGAGGAGAGACGGCGCCTTTTGGCGATTTGTTCCTGGCGCTTCTCCTTAGCCTCCTACAAACAAACGAGATGTGTTAGTCTTCCTACGGACTCAAAGTTATTCAATGGCAATGTTGCTGACTTCATGGGTGATATTATACCTATGGACATTTCAATTGTAATATTTTAACCATTTTATGAATCAACTTGCAACCATATCAACTCGCTTGCAATTGTAGGAAAATGGAAAAATGAATGGATTCACAACATTCAGGGCAATTCATACACATTAGAACAGATAATGACTAATATTACAGCTAAATGCCTTAGTGGTCTCCCTTTCCATACCTTCATCCTCTTGGCCAGCAGCTTGGCGTATTCGGAAGCCTCCTCCTTGTTCTTCTGGGTGCGCTGTTTCTTCAGGGCAATGCGGCGGCGCTTGTGCTGGAGCACACGGGGTGTCACCAACCTCTGAATCCTGGGAGCCTTGGTCCTGGGCTTCTTACCTTCAAAAGGTGTGGGAGGAGAGGTGTTACCAGTGGAATTTACTACAAAGCATGAACAAGGGAAAAATAGTTCTGGGTTTCAATGTTTATGAAATGTCTGTCCAGATTAGCGATTGGGAGTTGTAGCTGTTATTCAGTCTAGCCAGTATTCCCAAATGTTGAATAGTTTGGGAATGTTTGACCATTTTGTGCGTGTCAACTCATTTGGCCAACCAACGTTCACATATGACAGACAAAACGTCCCATTCATTTCTAATATGTCCCACACAAAATTACAAGCTAACTCAAATCAGATTTTAGACAATACACTTATTGAATAGCGACTTATTGGGAGAGCATTGCAGTTCAACCAGCCATGGTCAGAGGGTAAGGTTGCATCTAGCAAAGCAGCTCTGCAGTTTCTGTGGCACAACACTGTCCCCCCTTAGAGACTACAGACCAGCCAGAAAGGGTCTACTGGTGTGCCAGACAACTTTCGCACAATTTGGCAAGGAGAAATAATAGGAGTTAAAAATAAAAATCACAGTCAAGAGTTTATGAGCACCAATGAGTTTACCGATCCATTCATTAACAGAACCACTTAGAAGCAGTGCTGGCCTCACCTTCTTTAGTCAGTGGTCTCCTCACAACGTACTGCCTGACATCGTCCTCCTTGGCCAGGTTGAAGAGCTTGCGGATCTTGCTGGCCCTCTTGGGTCCCAAGCGGCGGGGCACGGTGCTGTCGGTCAGGCCGGGGATGTCCTTCTCGCCTGGGAGATGGAGGAAAAATGTATAGCCACTAGATTCAAAACAGTCTACACAGAGTCACCACCCCAATGGTTAACCACATCAAAGCGCTGGCAGGGGAAGCAGACCAGCACTGATGATGTTCAAGTAAGTTTCAATGGTAAATAGTCGTGAAACATGCACATGTCGTTTTTCTTAATACGTTTTGTATTTTTGTATTAGGTATATTTTATGTGTGATGCAGGACTCATCTGTAAAAAATGTTTTTTTTTTTAATCAATAAAAATACAGGCCCTAGTCTCAGTAGGACTTCCCTGTCAAAATAAATGTTTAATAAAAAACATATAACCTTCAAAACAACCAAATATTAAACAGGGAAAGGCTTGGGAGAGCATTGCAGTTCAACCAGCCATGGTCAGAGGGTCAGGTTGCATCTGGTAAAGCAGCTCTGCAGTTTCTGTAGCACAACACTGTCCCCCCTTTGAGGCTAGACCAGCCAGAAAGGGTCTACTAAGGTGTGCCAGAGCAAGTGGTTACCATCATTATAACTCCATACCTTTCTTGATGATAACCAAGTTCAGCACACTGAGGTTGGCATCAACGATGCAGCCACGGACAGACTTGCGTTTGCGCTCTCCTGTCCTACGGGGGCGGTAACAGGAATGGCCCTTGGCAAGCAACAAGCGCACACGGCCGTGGGTCAGCACACCCTGCTTCATGGGGAAGCCCTGCTTGTCATTACCTCCGCTGATGCGCACCATGTAGCCCTGGGAGAGATGTGCCAAAATGAAGAAAAACTTGTTCTGTACAAGGACCTGTTTATCGCACAACAGTTAGACATTTGTTTAGTGGAATTTAAGAGGAAAAGGCTTGGGAGAGCAATGCAGTTCAACCAGCCATGGTCAGAGGGTCAGGTTGCATCTGGTAAAGCAGCTCTGCAGTTTCTGTGGCACAACACTGTCCCCCCTTTGAGGCTACACCAGCCAGAAAGGGTCTACTAAGGTGTGCAAGATCATGTTGAGTTGAACATGAGCAGTATCAACATTCTGTTTCAAGACACTAGGATCCAAGGCATTAAGTTACCCAGTTAGTCAATGAACTTGACATAAAGGGAAGATCACAATCACTAGCTTGGGACTAATTAATTGAACTATATATATGTATATATGTTTTTAAATAACCAGAAGGATCCGAAAACTGAGTAGCTTTCTTAGGGTCCACAGCTTACCTTCCACTCATCTCCCAGGGGATCAGCAGCCACCTCTGTTGCCATACGCTTCTCATAGAAGGTTCGCAGCTTGCGCTCATCATCAACTTCAATGAGCTTCTGACAGCCAGTGGCAGGAAACGAGATATTCAGCTGAGAGACAGACATACAGATCAGTGCTTGTAGATTGACCAGATGTAGCAAGCTTTAGTTGAGGACCTAGACGATCACCTTGCACCTAAGCCACCCATCCATAACAAATTTAGACGAGTCGAATAATGAACTACTACCTAACCACATGCCTGTATGGCGAGAATTGAGTTCAACATGATGCAGCTGTAAACGGGATGCGGGCAATTGGCAGATACTAGCATGTTGGCTAGTTAATGCAATTGGTTTAACTCTTGTTAAGCTAGTTTCCTAGAAACAAGATTAGTTATACAGAGAAATTGATTCTGCAGCTACACTATTTGGAACGATCAAATGACACGTAGTTAAGTGATGTTGGAAGCTAGCTGGCTGGAAGTGGCCTTGAGGGTGACTATGTTGCAACTAACAAACTAGCAACGGATTCGCGAAATATGGACGTGAACAAACCCACATCAAGGATAATATTCGTATCCCCCCCACCCATGAACAGAAGATACTTTGTTGCCGTTATATGAATGACGCCAGGCAAACATGCATGCACACGGACATATTTTCAGGTTCATGTACTAACGTTGTCAGCCATAGCTAGCTAGCTAGCTAACACAATCAATATGCATCCTAAAAGACGATGCAATATCTGACTAAACGAGATACGGATTTATAATATTTGAATGGACTACTTCAATTCGGCCTGGACATTAACAGGGAGAGATTTGTTATTTCGAACATTAGTTGACTTCTCTTACCTTCATTTTCTAAAACTGACTCGACGACAGTCTGCCACCGAAAAGAGACCGGATGTTCGCTTCGCAATCTCACATAGGCAACATAGGCTATCGCGATAACACGTGATGAAGTTACAACGTTGCGTTTTTCTCATACGAATCATTTTTTATTATTACTTTTATCTCACCTTTATTTAACCAGGTAGGCTAGTTGAGAATAAGTTCTCATTTACAACTGCGACCTGGCCAAGACAAAGCAAAGCAGTGCGACACAAACAACAACACAGAGTTACACATGGAATAAACAAGCCTACAATAATACAAAAAGAAACAAATAAAGTCTACAGTGTGTGCAAATGGTGTGCGGAGGTAAGGCAATAACTAGGCCTTAGTAGCAAAGAAATTATAATTGAGCAAATTAACACTGGAGTGGTAGATGTGCAAATTATTATTTATTTTTTTACCTTTATTTAACCAGGCAAGTCAGTTAAGAACAAATTCTTATTTTCAATGACGGCCTGGGAACAGTAGGTTAACTGGTTACTAGTCCAATGCTCTAACCACTAGGCTACCCTGCCGCCCCTGTGTAAGAGGAAATACTGGTGTATTTCAATATGGGGATGAGGTAGGTGGATTGGATGGGCTATTTTACAGATGGGCTATGTACAGCAGCAGCGATCGGTTAGCTGCTCAGATAGATGATAGATGAAAATAAGTCTCCAGCTTCAGTGATTTTTGCAATTCGTTCCAGTCATTGGCAGCAGAGAACTGGAAGGAAAGGCATCCAAAGAGGTGTTGGTTTTGGGGATAACCAGTGAGATATACCTGCGAGAGCAGGTGCTTCATGTGGGTGTTGTTATCGAGACCAGTGAGCTGAGATAAGACAGAGCTTTACCTTGCAAAGACTAAAAGATGATTCATCAGCATTTTAAACTGCATGCATAAATGTAATGAGGAGTTTAATACCCCTAAATGAAACATGTGAATATAAAACTAAATCCTCCATTAACCTGGTCTCTAATAATAACACTTTTTAAACAGGCATGTCAGTTAGGAACAAATTCTTATTTAATTGACAGCCTTCCCCAGCCAAACCTGGTCCAATTGTGCACCACCGTATGGGACTCCCAATTATGGCCAGATGTGATTCAGCCAGGACCTGAACCAGGGACTGTAGTGATGCCTCTTGCATTGAGATGTATTGCCTTAGACCAATGCACCACTCAGGAGCACATCAGAAACAAGATCTTCATCTTTCTTTATTGTCAACTACATGCTTTTCAATATACTGAAATTCACTTTTTTTGTCTGTCTGGAAAAGTATACTCCTGCATCATCGTGCATGTGTTACAATTTGTTGCTGTATTTAAGAGTAGGCCTACCAGAGATTACACCACACTTCAGTGCCAGAAACATGGAGGGAAAGGTAGATTTATGGAGTAATGGGGTGGAAGAGCCAAGATTAAGTGAAATGCTAAGGACATCTTCAAGGGATTTAGTATTTAATTATGTATTCCATTTCCTTCGGAAGACGAGAATAATGGGTAGAATTTAGACATTCCCTGTCTCTGGTCAACACTCCAGTCCAGTTGGTGGCGGTAATGCACCTCGAAGTTGATTGCCAAAATCCACAGAAGAAGAAGAAGAATTACAGCAAATTCAATTGTAGACCAGTTAGCAAAAGAGCTTTGAAACAAGATATAATTGATATTAATGTTCCACTGGGTAGAGGTGAGGCCAAATGTTAGATCAGGGCCATTTTGATAGATGTGTGGCAGAAAAGATGGGACTCGGAGCCCAAGCACCAGCATTTATATGCCCTCCAAAGAAAGGTTGTGGACCAAGATTCAAAGGTCAGATTAGGAAGGAAGAGGTGGTGTTTGCTCAATTGTGCTTAGGACATTGCACATTGAACTCGTCATTACATTTGGTTGGAAAGCATGTGAATGGTTTGTAATCTGGACTGTATGGTCCATGAAACGGTGGAGCATGTTGTTATTAGTTGTTATATTGTTGTAAGTATGTTGAAGAGATTGAAAGATCGAAGTGTAGTGTCATTGAGGTTGTACTGGGGTGGGGGGGATTTTAATGTGATTTGGGGATTGGGGAGGGTCTAGTTAGTTACTTTAAGGAGCAGTTCTCTCTCTCTCTCTGTGGGTCTAACCCCAATAAGTTCTGGAAAACAGTTAAAGACCTGGAGAATAAACCATTCTCACAGCTGCCCATGTCACTTAATGTTGATGATGTGGTTGGTACTGACAAGAAGCACATTGCAGAGCTCTTTAATCACCACTTCATCAAGTCAGGATTCCTATTTGACTCAGCCATGCCTCCTTGCCCGTCCAACATTTCCTCATCTCCCAACCCTTCTCCCTCTTTTTCCCTTGCCCACTACAAAGGCAGTCACTGAGTCTGTGCTAAAGGATCTCCTGAAACTTTACCCCATAAAACCATCTAGGTCAGATGTTTTAGACCCTTTCTTCTTTAAGGTTGCAGCCCCTATCATCGCCACACCTATCTCCAACCTTTTTAATCTGTTTCTCCTTTCTGGGGAGGTTCCCATTGCTTGGAAGGCAGCCACGGTCCGTCCTTTATTTAAAGGGGAAGATCAAGCTGATCCTAACTGTTATAGGCCTATTTCTATTTTACCCTGTTAATCAAAAGTGTTGGAAAACCTTGTCAATAATCAACTGACTGGCTTTCTTGATGTCTATAGTATTCTCTCTGGTATGCAATCTGGTTTCTGCTCAGGTTATGGATGTGTCACTGCAACCTTAAAGGTCCTCAATGATGCCACCATTGCCCTTGATTCTAATCAATGTTGTGCTGCTATTTCTATTGACTTGGCCAAAGCTTTTGATACGGTAGACCATTCTATTCTTGTGGGCCGGCTAAGGAGTATTGGTGTCTCTGAGGGGTCTTTGGCCTGGTTTGCTAACTACCTTTGCAGTGTATAAAGTCAGAAAATATGCTGGCTCAGCCATTGCCTGTCACCAAGGGAGTACCCCAAGGCTCAATCCTAGACCCATGCTCTTCTCAATTTACATCAATAACATAGCTCAGGCAGTAGGAAGCTCTTTCATCCATTTATATGCAGATGATACAGTCTTATACTAAGCTGGCCCCTAGCCGGATTTTGTGTTGAATGCTCTACAACAAAGCTTTCTTAGTGTCCTACAAGCTTTCTCTACCCTTAACCTTGTTCTGAACACCTCCAAAACAAACGCCATGTGGTTTGGTAAGAAGAATGTCCCTCTCCCCACAGATGTGATTACTACCTCTGAGGGTTTAGAGCTTGAGGTAGTCACCTCATACAAGTACTTGGGAGTATGGCTAGGTGGTATACTGTCCTTCTCTCAGTACACATCAAAGCTGCAGACTAAAGTTAAATCTAGACTTGGTTTCCTCTATCGTAATCGCTCCTCATTCACCCAAGCTGCCAAACTAACCCGGGTTGAAATGACCATCCTACCCATGTTAGATTACGGAGACATAATTTATAGATCAAATCAAAATTAAATCAAATCTAATTGTATTGGTCACATACACATTTCTTAAATTTTTTATATTTTTTTATTTCACCATTATTTAACCAGGTAGGCTAGTTGAGAACAAGTTCTCATTTGCAACTGCGACCTGGCCAAGATAAAGCATAGCAGTGTGAACAGACAACACAGAGTTACACATGGAGTAACCAGTAACATGGTTAGCAGATGTTAATGCGAGTTTAGCGAAATGCTTGTGCTTCTAGTTCCGACTATGTAGTAATATCTAACAAGTAACCTAACAAATTCACAACAACTACCTTATACACACAAATACACACATATGTAAAAGGATGAATAGAGTATGTACATATAAATAGATGGATGAGTGATGTCGTGCGGCATAGGCAAGATGCAGTAGATGTAATGAAGTTTGTCTGCTGTTTGAAGAGAGTCAGACCGAAATGCAGCGTGTAGGTTATTCATGACTTTTAATGAAGAAAATAGCGGTACATGAAATAACTGAAAATACGAAAACAACAAACGAGTGAAACTAATTACAGCCTATCTGGTGACTAACACAAAGACAGGTACAATCACCCACGAAATACAACGCGCACTCAGGCTGCCTAAATACGGTTCCCAATCCGAGACAACGAGAATCAGCTGACTCCAATTAGGAATCGCCTCAGGCAGCCAAGCCTAACTAGACACACCCCTAATAATACACACTCCCAATTAATACAAACCCCAATACGAAATACAACATATAAACCCATGTCACACCCTGGCCTACCCAAAATATAACAAAACACAAGATACAATGACCAAGGCGTGACAGTAGATAGTATAGAAAACAATATATGAGATGAGTAATGTAAGATAGCATTATTAAAGTGGCGTTATTTAAAGTGACTAGTGATACCTTTATTACGTCAATTTATTTAAATGGCCAGAGATTGAGTCTGTATGTTGACAGCAGCCTCTCTATGTTAGTGATGGCTGTTTAACAGTCTGAGATCGAATCTGTTTGACAGTTTCTCTGTCCCAGCTTTGATGCACCTGTACCGACCTCGCCTTCTGGATGATAGCGGGGTGAACAGTCAGTAGCTCGGGTGGTTGTTGTCCTTGATGATCTTTTTGGCCTTCCTGTGACATCGGGTGCTATAGGTGTCCTGGAGGGCAGGTAGTTTGCCCCCGGTAGGTAATGCGTTGTGCAGACCGCAGTACACCCTGGAGAGCCTTGTGGTTGAGAGCGGTGGTAGTCCACGATCGTCTCCTTTGTTTTGTTGACATTGAGTGTGAGTGAGAGGTTATTTTCCTGACCCCACAATCTGAGGGCCCTTACCTCCTCCCTGTAGGCCGTCTCATCATTGTTGGTAATCAGGCCTATCACAGTAGTGTTGTCTGCGAACTTGATGATTGAGTTGGAATCGTGCATGGCCACGCAGTCATGGGTGAACAGGGAGTACAGGAGAGGGCTGAGAATGGACCCTTGTGGGGCCCCAGTGTTGAGGATCAGCGGGGTGGAGATGTTGTTTCCTTCCTTTACCACCTGTGGGCGGCCCATCAGAATGTTCAGGACCCAGTTGCAGAGGGCGGGGTCGAGACCCAGGGCCTCGAGCTTAATGATGAGTTTGGAGGATACTATGGTGTTAAATGCTGAGCTGTTGTCAATGAACAGCATTTTTACATAGGTATTCCTCTTGTCCAGATGGGATTGCATCGGCAGTGGACCTATTGGGGCAGTAAGCAAATTGGAGTGGATCTAGGGTATCAGGTAGGGTGGAGGTGATATGATCCTTGACTAGCCTCTCAAAGCACTTCATGATGACAGAAGTGAGTGCAATGGGGCGATAGTCATTTGGTTCAGTTACCTTAGCTTTCTTGGGAACAGGAACAATGGTGGTCATCTTGGAGCATGTGGAGACAACAGACTGGGATAGAGATTGGTTGAATATATCTGTAAACACACCAGCCAGCTGGTCTGCGCATACTCTGAGGACACGGCTAGGGATGCCGTCTGGGCCAGCAGCCTTGTGAGGGTTAACACGTTTGAATGTTTTACTCACATTGGCCATGGAGAGAGAGAGCCCACAGGCTTTAGTAGAGGGCCATGTCAGTGGCACTGTATTGTCCTAAAAGCGAGCAAAGTTGTTTAATTAGTCTGGGAGCAAGACATCGATGTCCACAACGGGGCTGGTTTTCCTTTTGAGCCTGTATCATAATTGCAAAAGGCTTTTCTAATGATCAATTAGCCTTTTAAAATTATAAACTTAGATTAGCTATCACAATGTGCCAATGGAACACAGGAGTGTGATGGTTGCTGATAATGGGCCTCTGTACGCCTATGTAGATATTCCATTAAAAATCACACGTTTCAAGCTACAATAGTCATTTACAACATTAACCATGTCTACACTGTATTTCTGATAAGTTTGATGTTATTTTAATGGACAAAAAAAGTGCTTTTCTTTCAAGAACAAGGACATTTCTAAGTGACCCCAAACTTTTGAACGGTAGTGTACAATGTGGAAAATACGCCCATCGTAAATATGGATATTTAGCACCCTAACAACCGTTCATTCTGATTTAGAAATGCAACACATATTTCCGTGTGTATGTCTTTGTTGTCTCTCTGTTGAAATCGCCTGTCCATGTGGGGAATAACAGAGTGGTGAGAGGAAATTGTTATTTCATCTTACTAGACTATTTATCTTCTTTATCTTCTTCACTCATTGAGAGTTCCTGGCCATTTGTGACGTACTGTATTCAGCTCGTGCTGCACATATACTGGTCTGGTGGAGTCTAAACATTCTGTACCTTTCAGCTCAAGTCAATTAGATAATTATCGGCCCATCTCTAAGCTCTCCTGTTTGGCTAAAATTCTAGAGTCATTTGTGAATAGGCAACTACAATCTTTTTTAACTGTTAACAATACTCTTTCTAGTAATCAATCTGGCTTCAGACCTAAACACAGTACTATTACGGCCACTGCACGTGTTGTAAATGACATTACTAATGTCCTAGATAATAGAAAGTACTGTGCCGCCTTGTTCATACATTTATCTAAAGCTTTTGACACTGTAGACCATGCAATACTTTTGGGTAAGCTGTCGTCAATAGGACTGGGATTGGATGCAATGTATACGAAATGCTTCAGTCTGGTTTTAGACCCCATCATAGCACTGAGACGGCACTTGTGAAGGTGGTAAATGACATTTTGATGGCATCGGACCGAGGCTCTGCATCTGTCCTCGTGCTCCTAGACCTTAGTGCTGCTTTTGATACCATCGATCACCACATTCTTTTGGAGAGATTGGAAACCCAAATTGGTCTACACGGACATGTTCTGGCCTGGTTTAGGTCTTATCTGTCAGAAAGATATCAGTTTGTCTCTGTGAATGGTTTGTCCTCTGACAAATCAACTGTACATTTCGGTGTTCCTCAAGGTTCTGTTTTAGGACCACTATTGTTTTCACTATATATTTTACCTCTTGGGGATGTTATTCGAAAACATAATGTAAACTTTCACTGCTATGCGGATGACACACAGCTGTACATTTCAATGAAACATGGTGAAGCCCCAAAATTGCCCTCGCTAGAAGCATGTGTTTCAGACATAAGGAAGTGGATGGCTGCAAACTGTCTACTATTAAACTCGGACAAAACAGAGATGCTTGTTCTAGGTCCCAAGAAACAAAGAGATCTTCTGTTGAATCTGACAATTAATCTTAATGGTGGTACAGTCGTCTCAAATAAAACTGTGAAGAACCTCGGCGTTACTCTGGACCCTGATCTCTCTTTTGAAGAACATATCAAGACCATTTCGAGGACAGCTTTTTTCCATCTACGTAACATTGCAAAAATCAGAAACTTTCTGTCCAAAAATGATGCAGAAAAATTAATCCATGCTTTTGTCACTTCTAGGTTAGACTACTGCAATGCTCTATTTTCCGGCTACCCGGATAAAGCACTAAATAAACTTCAGTTAGTGCTAAATACGGCTGCTAGAATCCTGACTAGAACCAAAAAATTTGATCATATTACTCCAGTGCTAGCCTCTCTACACTGGCTTCCTGTCAAAGCAAGGGCTGATTTCAAGGTTTTACTGCTAACCTACAAAGCATTACATGGGCTTGCTCCTACCTACCTCTCTTATTTGGTCCTGCCGTACATACCTACATGTACGCTACGGTCACAAGACGCAGGCCTCCTAATTGTCCCTAGAATTTCTAAGCAAACAGCTGGAGGCAGGGCTTTCTCCTATAGAGCTCCATTTTTATGGAACGGTCTGCCTACCCATGTCAGAGACGCAAACTCGGTCTCAACCTTTAAGTCTTTACTGAAGACTCATCTCTTCAGTGGGTCATATGATTGAGTGTAGTCTGGCCCAGGAGTGGGAAGGTGAACGGAAAGGCTCTGGAGCAACGAACCGCCCTTGCTGTCTCTGCCTGGCCGGTTCCCCTCTTTTCACTGGGATTCTTTGCCTCTAACCCTGTTACGGGGCTGAGTCACTGGCTTGCTGGGGCTCTCTCGTGCCGTCCCTGGGGGGGGTGCGTCACCTGGGTGGGTTGATTCACTGTTGTGGTCGGCCTGTCTGGGTCCCCCCCCCTTGGGTTGTACCGTGTCGGAGATCTTTGTGGGCTATACTCGGCCTTGTCTCAGGATGGTAAGTTGGTGGTTGAAGATTTCCCTCTAGTGGTGTGGGGGCTGTGCTTTGGCAAAGTGGGTGGGGTTATATCCTTCCTGTTTGGCCCTGTCCGGGGGTGTCCTCGGATGGGGCCACAGTGTCTCCTGACCCCTCCTGTCTCAGCCTCCAGTATTTATGCTGCAGTAGTTTATGTGTCGGGGGGCTAGGGTCAGTTTGTTTATCTGGAGTACTTCTCCTGTCCTATTCAGGTGTCCTGTGTGAATCTAAGTGTGCGTTCTCTAATTCTCTCCTTCTCTCTTTCTTTCTCTCTCTCGGAGGACCTGAGCCCTAGGACCATGCCCCAGGACTACCTGACATGATGACTCCTTGCTGTCCCCAGTCCACCTGGCCATGCTGCTGCTCCAGTTTCAACTGGCCTGGGCCCTAGGACCATGTCCCAGGACTACCTGACATGAGGACTCCTTGCTGTCCCCAGTCCACCTGGCCATGCTCCTGCCCCAGTTTCAACTGTTCTGCCTTACTATTATTCAACCATGCTGGTCATTTATGAACATTTGAACATCTTGGCCACGTTCTGTTATAATCTCCACCCGGCACAGCCAGAAGATGACTGGCCACCCCACATATGCTCTCTCTAATTCTCTCTTTCTTTCTCTCTCTCGGAGGACCTGAGCCCTAGGACCGTGCCCCAGGACTACCTGACATGATGGCTCCTTGCTGTCCCCAGTCCACCTGACTGTGCTGCTGCTCCAGTTTCAACTGTTCTGCCTTATTGTTATTTGACCATGCTGGTCATTTATGAACATTTGAACATCTTGGTCATGTTCTGTTGTAATCTCTACCCGGCACAGCCAGAAGAGGACTGGCCACCCCACATAGCCCGGTTCCTCTCTAGGTTTCTTCCTAGGTTTTGGCCTTTCTAGGGAGTTTTTCCTAGCCACCGTGCTTTTACACCTGCATTGTTTGCTGTTTGGGGTTTTAGGCTGGGTTTCTGTACAGCACTTTGAGATATCAGCTGATGTACGAAGGGCTATATAAATACATTTGATTTGATTTGGATGCCTGTCATTGTTTTCATGACTATCTAAAGGATACGAGACAGCATGTCTAAAGTCCATTACTGTTCGCTCTCTACATAAACAATATCGGTGATGAGATAAGAAAGTGTCAAATTCATTTATATGCTGATGACACTGTCATGTACTCTATCGCTTCAACGGCTGACCAAGCATTATCACTATTGGAGACAGATTTTAAGATATTACAAGGGTCTTTTATACAGCTGAAACTTGTTTTAAATGCAAATAAAACACATTTTATGATTTTTAATAGGTTCAAAAAGTTGGTTGAAAATACACTTGCACTTACGGGTTTAGATGGTTCTCGAATTAATCAGTTCTCTGCATATAAATACTTAGGGATATGGTTGGATGATAAACTGTCTTTTAAAATGCATATTAATTAACTTTGTAAACGGCTAAAAATCAAACTAGAATTCCTCTATAGAAACAAATAGAAGACAAGTTGTGCAAGCTAGCCCATCGCAGCCCATCGCCACTCTTGTTAAATAGAAATGCACTGATACTTTTTTGCTTAATATTTTCCCTTCTAGTGTCAGTTCTTAGAAATGCAGCTCTGTTAGAAATGACAGAGGCTGATGTAGAGAAACCCATTCAAAATTGGCTCATGCTGAGCCAAGACAGAGCAGAAAATGAAGCGAATAAGGCCCAGTGGACTAGTGGAAGAGAGAGCAGAACAAGAAAGTGATTAAAGGTAGGCCTACTGATCAAGCTACAGCAGAGATATAGCTTCTTATATACCCATCTACAATAAGTTCTTGTTAGTCTCCCTCTCTCAAACAGGCTGTCATTTCAAGTCTGCCAGGGGACTCTTGTTGAATCCCAAACGAACCCCTTGGCCCTACCAACTTGCTTGGAGGGCCCTCCGTTTTCACATGTTGCTGACAAAACTGAAGGTGACTTCCTGAAAGTGGCAAGAGGATTAATAAACTTCAACTTCGGAACACACTTGTGACTTGAACAAGTATAAGTGTCCTAGGATTAAGTAAACCCCCCTTAAAATATTTAGATGCACTATTGTAAAGTGGTTGTTCCACTGGATGTCATAAGGTGAACACACTCTGGATAAGACTTGCTAAATGACTTAAATGTAAATGTAAAATGTATAAATGTAGCTCCACTGTGATGAGACTGCAATGCTGACATGAGGGAGGTGCAAGAAATGTAGCTAAACCTTAATGAAACATTTAATTACAAAAATATAGTCTATGCTAAACACAAGTCATGTTTGACAAATATAATGTCGTCAACACCATCGTCTTGATTCTGTCAACATAGGCAAGGCACAGTTTGTTCATTTATTCATTTAAAAAAAAACTTTATTTAACTAGGCAAGCCAGTTAACCTTTTGGATACGGGCCCACTGCTCTAACCACTAGGCTAACTGCCACCCCATTAAGATCACTGTTGTACCCGGCCACATTGAAGATTATGGTCAACTTTGAGGAATGGATCACCAAATGGAAAAGCTCTGGACAGAGCCCACCTGAAGAGGCCTGTTCCACAACTTCACCGACAAGCAGCGTTCATGGATATTGACTCGGTTCTGTTGGTAGTCAACATAAAAGTCCAAAGGTAAATAACTCTAAGCTGCACCTCCACAGCATTGAATAACTTTGCTTATTTTTGGTTGAATCTGATCATGAAACAGTGGTGTGAGTCCTCACGTACTCCGGCTCAGTAATATTCGTATCTTTATTATTTTTCTTGCTAAAGTAATAGCCGCTATAGCTCAGGCTGAGATATGTGTGAATCCATATTGGTGCCCAGGCTTGGTTTTAGGTGGAATAGCCTCAATCTTCTTCTATTGATTTTATTTTCCATATATATAAAGGATGAGGCTATTGAGCGGCAATGCGGACTTAAGAGTCTACATTGTAGAGTTGAAATCCCCTGTATGTTAGCTAGTGGGAAAACCCCCCTTTTGGATTTTTACATGTTTAATTTTTGGGTTCAGTATAGTTCGAGTTCAGGGTTCATATTTTTTGTTTATGCTCAGTGAGATGGAGGAGAGTTCAACACATGGAAAAAGGTACCACCCCACTTTTACAGTAGGATCCAGTCTGAATATTGAATGGTCAAGATGCAATGGCAGATAACAGACTGCGTGTATGCACGTGGAACATTAGAGGGAGCCATAACCCCATTAAGAGGAAGAAAGTATTGTCTTTTTTGAAAAAAGAAAATATTGATATTGCCCTGTTACAGGAAACCCATTTGGATGATAAGGAGCACTTGAAATTACAACAAGGAGGGTTTGGTCAAGTGTTTTTCTCATCATTTACATCCAGAAGTAGAGGGGTAGCAATTCTGGTGAAAAAGAACTTACCACTTAAGGTCTTGAATTGTGTGAAAGATAAATTTGGTCGCATTGTTATAATTAATGGTACTTTACAAGGGCAGAACATTTCCATAATGAATATTTACTTCCCCCCTGCTCACCCCCCCTGATTTCCTCACTAAAGCATTTCTAGACTTTTCAGAATTAAACTCAGACACTGCAGTGGTTGGAGGAGATTTTAACTGCTTGTTGAACCCCCTTATTGATAAGTCTCCCAGCGGTATAGCTTCACTCTCTCCTCAAGCTAAGTCACTTAAAGTTATTTGTGATGATCTGGGGTATACGGATGTCTGGAGAGCTTTCCATCCCTCCAACAGAGAGTTCACTTTTTTCTCTGCACCTCATGGATGTCAGACTAGAATAGACTATTTTTTTATGCCCAGGACGTCTTTGCAGTCTGTTTTATCTGCTAGGATAGGAAGCTGAGGTGATCATGCTGAGGTGATCCTGGACATAAAACTCAACGGGGCATTCAATCGGTCAAGACATTGGAGGTTGAACACAACCATTCTTAAAGACCATACATTCACATCATATTTTATAACAGAGTTTAAAGCATTTTTCTCTATTAACTCTCAATCTACAGATAACCCCTCGCTCCTTTGGGAGACCTGTAAAGCGTATGCCAGGGGTCTGATTATGTCATACACAGCTACTAAGAGACGGAAAAAGCGGGAAAAGCAAAAATGTTAGAGGGTGAATTAGGAACTAAAGAGAAGGACTACATTAAAATGCCCACTCCTGCCCTATTAAAGGAAATATCAGTCATTAGATCAACGTTAGACTCTCTCCTAACACAGGACGCTGAAAAGAAAATGAGATTTGTCAGGCAAAAGCTATATGAACATGGCGATAAGCCAGGAAAGTACTTGGCATACCTAGCTAAAAAGAGGGCTGACTCTCAGTCAATTGCTACTATTACTGATTCTGATGGTAATCATTTATATGAAAATAAATTGATAAGTGACTCATTTAATAAATTTTATACAAACCTTTATGCCTCAGAACTGCCAAAGGATGCACCCAAATTAATGGAGAACTTCTTTGGTAAGATTGAGCTCCCTACTATCTCCGAAGAACAGAGGTCCCTCCTCAATGCCCCTATTACCAAGGAAGAGATAATGTTCGCAATTAAGAATCTGCAAAATGGTAAGGCCCCAGGACCAGATGGGTTTTGTAGTGAGTTCTATAAAGAGTTCCATGGCCTGATCCTTGAGCCATTGCGTGATATGTTTAACCACTCATTTTCAAATGACCAACTCCCTCAAACGCTGAGAGAAGCCAACATTTCACTTATTCTCAAAAAGGGAAAATGTCCAGAGTCTTGTTCCTCGTACAGACCAATTTCCCTTCTGAATGTGGATAGAAAATTGCTTTCTAAAATTCTAGCCACAAGATTAGAGGACTCATTGCCACTAATTGTGAAAGGAGACCAAACTGGCTTCATTAGGGGCCGTAAGTCATGCAACAACGTCAGGCGGCTTCTTAATGTAATTCAAGCCTACCAACAAAGTGCTGTGGATGGTCTTGTGCTCTCCCTAGATGCTGAGAAGGCATTTGATCGTGTGGAGTGGTCTTACCTATTATTGGAACCACTGGCCGAGGCCATCAGGGTAACGCCTGCTATACAGGGGCTGCTCATTGGTGATGTTCACCATAAAATAAGCTTGTATGCTGATGATGTCCTGATATTCATCTCTAGTCCCGAGACTTCAATTACACCTCTTATTAATATTATTGAATTATTCAGCGGATTCTCAGGCTACAATATTAACCTTACTAAGTCAGAGGCTATGCCACTTGGTAGCCTGCATTCTGTACCTAATACTTCTCCCCCCTTCCCTTTTAAATGGTCTCCCTCAGGTTTCATGTATCTGGGTATATTTGTAACTCCTAAATTCCAGCTAATGTACAAAGCCAATTTTGTTCCTTTGTTTGATACAATAAGACAGGATCTGGAGCGCTGGAACTCCCTCCCCATTTCTTGGTTGGGTAGATTATCCCTCTTGAAAATGAACCTTTTACCTAGACTACTTTACCCAATCCAAATGATCCCAGTATTACTCTCCAATAAGGTAATAAAGGATGTAAATGGATGGCTAAGTTCCTTTATATGGAGTAAGCGCAAGCCAAGACTTAACATTTACATTTACATTTAAGTCATTTAGCAGACGCTCTTATCCAGATGGCAATATTGCAGCTGCCAAGTTCTATGGGCGGCTTGGACCTGCCCAATATCAAGTTCTATCAATGGTGTGCCCACCTTTGTTATATTCCTGACTGGATCACAAATGATGACTCCTCTATTTGGTTAGACATTGAGACTTCTCTTTCAAAATACCCCTTACAGGATCTTTTATTTTTCAGAAGTTTCAAGTCTGTAGAAGAACACTGCAATAAACCAGTTACACTTAACACACTCAAAGTATGGAGGTCAGTTCAACGCTTCCTGGGAGGGTCCAAACTAACCTCTGCTCTTACCCCAATTCTTAACAACCCAGATTTCAGCCCAGGATTGCTGGATGCTGGCTTTAACTTATGGCTTAATAAGGGCATACGCAGGCTAAACGACTTATTTGCTGATAAGATTTTGTTGTCATTTGAGCAGATGGTCGAGAAATATCGACTCCCAAAGCAGGACTTTTTCCGCTTCCTACAAGTAAGACATTATATTCTGGAGAGCACCACCTTAATTGGTAACCCTGATGTGTCTGTCATTGAAAGAATGCTTTTTTCCCACAAAGGAAGATGTCTGTAAGTCTGTTTTATGATACTTTAAGGTCCTTTTCTGCTGTCAACACACAGAGGGTGAAACAAGTGTGGGAGAAAGAATTGTCTGTTACTATTGACGAAGAGATGTGGGAGGACATTTGGAGATATGCAAAAACAATATCTATATGTAATCGTACTAGAGCAATCCAATTAAGAATAATACACAGATTGCATATATCCCCAAATCGCAGACATGCTTTTAGCCCCACTTCCTCTTCCCCTCAGTGTCTTAAATGCAAAACTGATACAGGCACCCTAACACATTGTTTATGGTCATGTACCAAAATACAAAGATACTGGTCTGGTGTCCTGCAAGAAATTGAAAAGATCCTAGGGGTTGATCTAGAATTGGACCCAGTTTCTTTACTGTTAGGTCTCCCTAGTAGGCATGTTACTTCTGTCTGTAAAAGGAGGCTTTACAACATCCTTACCTTCGCAGCGAGGAAAAACATCCTTTTACAGTGGATTAGTGATAAGGTTCCTTCTATTAAAGACTGGCATAAGATACTATTTGAATGGGTGCCTCTGGAATATCTGACATGTACATTACATTCTAAAACAGACCAGTTCTACAAAGTATGGGAACCTTATCTAAATTATCTAGAACCTGAGGTATCAACTATTATGCTGCAAGGATTCTCGTAGAATGGCGGGGATCTATGTATTTCAGAACCACACTGTACGTTCCATGTGTGGAACCTAACCTCTTGATTTAAACTGAGCTTTTTTGTTTAATTTCTGTTTGTAAGTTTGTTTAAAATGTATGTATTGAGAGACTCAATGATGGTGATGGGGTGAGAGAGGCACAGAGCGGGAAGAGAAATGGTGTACGTATGTATGGATGTGTATAGGTGGGTGCGTGCGTGTATGTATGCATAGGTGTGTGTATATGCATGGGTATATGTATATGTGTGTATGTATGTGTATGTATGTATGTGTATATATATGCACATAGATATGGGTAAGTGGGGGCTGTTTTTCTTTTTGTTCTGTGTGCTTTGTCTCTGTATCTCTTAATATGGGTGAAAATTGTGAAATTTCAATAAAAATACTGTTACAAAACAAGGTAAGTCAGTTAAAAACACAGTTGTATGTACATTTATGGCCTACCAAAAGGCAAAAGGCCTTCTGCGGTGATGGGTGCTGGGATTAAAAATACAAATAAATTAAATAAAAATATAGGACAAAACACACATCACAACAAGAGAGACAACACTACATAAAGAGAGGCCTAAGATGACAACATAGCATGGCAGAAACACAACATGACAACAATATGGTAGAAACACAACATGGCACCAGCACACAACATGGTACAAACATTGTTGAGCACAGACAACAGCACAAAGTCAAGAAGGTAGAGACAACAAGACATCACGCAAAGCAGCAACAACTGTCAGTAAGACTGTCCGTGATTGAGTCTTTGAATGAAGAGATTGAGATAAAACTGTCAAGTTGGAGTGTTTGTTGCAGCTCGTTCCAGTCGTTAGCTGCAGCGAACTGAAAAGTGAAGCGACCCAAGGATGTGTGTGCTTTGGGAACCTTTAACAGAATGTGACTTGCAGAACGGTGGAGGGTGAGCGCTGCAGTAGATCTCTCAGATAGGGGGGAGTGAGGCCGAAGAGGTCAATTGCACATAGCACATCACCCACCTTGCAATCTGAGCGGAGGGAATACAGTACCTGGATGTTTTATGTAATTTTATGAGGCATGTCTCACCTTGTTTTAAAGTAGCCTAACCAAAATCCGCGGCTAAACGTTTCCTCATTAACATTATGCCATTGAAACCAGCATTTTCTCTTGTTCTGTTGGTTTTCAAATCAACTTTATTTTCGATGCCCAGAAGCCAGACACACAATCCTAATCATATTATCAACCCATGCTAGTTGTTAGATCTTATCTCTCACGAATATTTGTATCCCGGTCACATGAAACCACTTGCATTTGAGGCGACCGTGCGCTTTGGGAGAACAGAACGTGTTTTCCCGCCTGTTGCATTTTTTTAGACATCCGCGTGTATAGCCAACTGCGGTGTGCGATTGCTGCACTTATGTGAATAAATAATAGTCAATATTTTAACTAAAAGTTTTGATCTGTTGTATCTGCCTCGTGGGCGTGGCCTTTTAATTCCAGGGTTTCTATGAATTTTGTATATATCGTCCCAGAACTGACCCAGTCTGTTTTGAAGAGCCCATTACATTTTTTTTTATCATCGCGGGATGGATGCCTATAATTTCCGAGACCTACATTTAATAACTACATTAAACAATCTATTGTTGACTGCGTCATTGGGCTCAAATGTATTTTTTTGTTGTCAATATATTAATGACATATTCACTGCTCTTAGCCTATAACAAAACCTTAATTCAATGTTTATCGAACCAACTGCACAGGCTATATTTTTTAATCTGTTTCTGTTTCTTGTTTCTCTCTTCTGTGCTGTAGTCCTTAAGAACTTGCAGTGGCGGTTCTAGCTTGTTTGGCTCCCCAAACGCACCATTCTGCACGAACTAATTTTTATTCAGACATTTGGAACACAAATATATAATCATAACATTTAAAACTATATAAATCTAAATATATATAAAATAAGACTCATAAATATCAAAACTAACAAAGACAAATAGAAACAAATAGTATAGAAATACAAAAAAAGATTATACACTATTACGAACAAAAAACAACTAAATTGCACAAATCCTATATCACACAAATAGAACACACTTAAGAGAACTTGATTATTACACCATTGCACACAAGAAACACTAAATTGTACAACTGCCAACTAAACCCTGACATTTCTTTCCGTCTTTGATGCAAAGCCATCAATTACATCCTCATAAGAAATCTGCCCAGCAATTGCATGGTTAATACTGATGACTGCAAGGCCACTAAGGCTTTCCTGTGACATGGTGGACCTCAGGTAGGATTTGATGAGCTTCAGCTTTGAAAACCTTCTCTCTACTTCGGCTAAAGTCACTGGAAGAGTAAGACCAATTCTGAGAGCAGTCCACAAAATGTGGATACATTTTTGAGAGCTCCCTTTGGTGTATAAATATCAGCAGCTCAAGCAGGGCCATGGTTGTTACCCGGAGTGAACTCCGGGAAGCAGGGATGAATGAATCAAAATGTTTATTGTACACAGAGAAATATAGAGTGCAGAACCGGGGTAGCTCAGATGATTTGCAGAAAAACCCAAAGTGTAGAGTGAGGTTGGAGTTGACTGAGTTGAACAGGGTAAATCTGTCCTGAGGGGAATCCAAGGTGGTGGTGAGTGAAATCCAGAGCAAGGTGGTAGGGTGGTACAGGAGCCAGGAGCCAGAGACAAAGCGGTAATTGCAATGAGAGGACAAAATGGTGTGAGGCAGGGAACCAAGCACAGCAGAGCAACAGGAGCTTGGTAATGACCAAAAGGCTAGGATAAAAACTGACTGAGCAGAGATTACTATCTGGCAGAGTGGAAGTGGCAGGAATGAGTATTTGTAGAGTTCTTGATTTATGGAACGAGTTGCAGCTGATAGGGATCTGCTCTGACTCCAGCACACCTGTCTCCAATCACACAATTAAACAGAGAGGGAGAGAGAGTGTACAGGGGGAGAACTGCAGCTTAAGAAGACACCGGACGAACACCAGAGGGCGTAGCCAATGCAGATGTGACAATGGTCTTCGATGGCAAGTCAGGTTGTCACGACTTCCGCCGAAGTTGGCTTTCCGATCACTGTACCTGTACACAGCCAATCTGTTAATAGCACACCTGACTACCTCATCCCCATATTATTACTTAGTATCTCTGCTTGCACATCACCATCTGCACATATTTCACTCCAGTATTAATTCTAAATTGTAATTCTAATCACAACTGACAACTGTGTGGCTGACATCTGAGGTACAATCTAGAATAATTGAGAAACATTTTGCCAGCTTGATGTCATTCATCATATCGAAATGACCTTGCTGCTCAACAAATCAATGAGTTCCTTCTGTATATGGTGGCCGAGGTAGCTGGTGGTGTGACTCCAGGTCCCTTTTTGGACACAGTTAAGGTGCTCTTTCATGACTGGATCAAATTGTACCATCAGTTCAGCATTTTTTAGGAAATTTCCATTTGATGGAGAGTACAGTGTTTTTGTGTGTTCCCTTTTGTGCCAGATTCCTAATTGCCAGAGACTGCACAATAGCTGTCAGACGTGTCAACACTTCTCTCCATCTTATCCTCTCAGTCTCCATAAGTGCCATCTCATGCTCATAAATTGTTTCCCCTTTTTTGATCCTCATTGCCAGTTCTTTCCATGTTTTCATGCTGTCGTGTGAAGTCAGCAAAGAACTTGCATGTTACCAGTCTGTCAGTCCTGATTTGCTAAATTTCTTCGTAGAAAAGAGGCTGTTATTTCTTTCAGAATACACCAACCACTCACCAAGGTCTTCCTGAAATACTGGTGGTGGCAACTTCTTCCATCACTCTCATTCCTTAGGAAAACAAAGTTTGGTGTGCCTCACTTGGTCCTCTGCAAGCTAGTTGTGTCCGAATTCTATCAGTCAATACTGAAGGCCAGACAGCAGGGTCTGTAGACAGTGGTTCATCCTCAGCAGCAGGATTTGGTGAGGATGCTACTACAGGCATTTCTAATGGAGAGCACATGGGCATTTAGTTTACGCATGTTATTCACAGCATTTATAGTGGTGGAACATCCCACACATACTCAGTAATAATAAAATCATCAGATTAGCCCCTCATCGGCGGATCCTCACAAGGCCCCCCTATTTCTTTCCGTGACACCGCTTCCTTCTTTTTCTCCTGTGAATGACGGGGATGGGGGCCTGTTCGGGTGTCTGAATTTCATTAAACAAAAATTTTTCGTCCAGTTCAAGGTGAGTAATCACTGTTCTGATTTCCAGAAGATCTTTTCGGTTATAAGAGAAGGTAGCAGCAATATGATGTAGAAAATAAGTTTTAAAAAATGTGAAAAAACTAACAAAATAGCATGGTTGGTTAAGAGCCCATAAAATGGCAGCCATCTCCATCTTTCTTAGTAAGTAAGAGCGTCTATGATTGAGTCTTTGAATGAAGAGATTGAGAAAAACTGTCCAGTTTGAGTGTTTGTTGCAGCTCATTCCAGTCGCTAGCTGCAGCGAACTGAAAAGACTGTACTCCCAAGGATGTGTGTGCTTTGGGGACTGGCAGAACGGGTGTTGTATGTGAAGGATGACGGCTGAAGTAGATATCTCAGATAGGGGGAGTGAGGCCTAATCGGGTTTTAGAAATAAGCATCAGCCAGTGAGTCTTGCGATGGGTATATAGAGATGACCAGTTTACAGAGGAGTATAGTGCAGTGATGTGCAGTGGTGGCAAATCTGATGGCTGAATGATAAAGAACATCTAGCTGCTCGAGAGCACATTTACCTGCCAATCTATAAATTATGTCTCCGTAATCTAGCATGGGTAGGATGGTCATCTGAATCAGGGTTAGTTTGGCAGCTGGGATGAAAGAGGAGCATTTACGATAAAGGAAACCAAGTCTAGATGTAACTTTAGTCTGCAGCTTTGATATGTGCTGAAAGAATGACAGTGTACTATCTAGCCATACTCGCAAATACTTGTATGAGGTGACTACCTCAAGCTCTAAACCCTCAGAGGTAGTAATCACACCCATGGTGAGAGGGCATTCTTCTTACCAAACCACATTGGAGGTGTTCAGAACAAGGTTAAGGGCAGAGAAAGCTTGTAGGACACTAAGAACGCTTTGTTGTAATAGCGTTTAACACAAAATCTGGGGATAAAATCCGGGCATACATTTACAATTCCCCCCATTCACACGCTCACACACATGTCCCCAAACAACAATTTGACAATTGTCCAGATTACATAGTTTCTAAACAATTAAACTAATTTAGTCCAGGAAAAAAAGAAAAAAAGAACCGTTGATGAGGAGTGCTAGGGCGAATCTAGTTTAGCACACGCGCACTTCACAGAGTAGGCGTTCTCTTACGTAAATATGCAAATACCTGATATAACTCTCGTTGGTCGGCGGACACGTCTATCAAATAACAGCCATGTCTAGATCATGGACAAGACTCGAATGACGAAAGGTTTTTAATTTGGTCCGGTTTATATACTGTATGGTGGAAACATATATTTAGGATTCGACCTTCTGTATTTGTTTTGAAGCAGATATTTTGTGACTCTACGCATGTCAAAGAGGAAGCAAGATGTTGAACAATTGTCAGAGCATTTCTACTGGTTGAACCGTTAACTGTGGGTTTTACGAAACGATCTGTCGAAAGCTAACCAGATTGGATATGATTTAACCCTATTCTGGTGGGCGACATTTGTAAATACGAGCCAAATGATGTCCGGAAAGCATTTCAAGGCTCATGAAGTCAGTTGCTGTATCAAATATTTCATATTTGGATTCAATATAATATTTTGGGTAAGTAAGTGTGCTAAATCACGTTTTCAGTGTCTATAATGGCTTTGTAGACTAGCCTACATCATATTGAAATGATTTTTAACCTTGGCCTGCGTTTCATATATGGGGGCAAATGGGCAAGGAATTTGTGTTATTAATGTTTTTTATGTCTTACATCAAGGGATGCAATAAATAAGATAATTGAACGAATTGAAATCTGAATGCAGTGCACATTAGGTAATTGGTCGACCGTTATTAACGTCGAATAGGGGCTTTATCAGGAGACTAACGTACGGGACTCCAATAATAGCCGAATCGATGGTAGGTGCAGCAATGTTGAACTGAAATAGTAGAATTATGGCTTATTTTGACAAACGCGGGGTCCGGACCTATACAGACAGCTTTCCCCATGCTGCTCGTTGTCATTATAATTATCCATATGTGATTACGTCATACTGATATTTTTTTGGTCATTAAATCTGTAGGTCCTACTGCTCATGGCATTCCTTAAATGAAATGCAAGCTATAGCAGTTTACATCATATAACAATGAATTAGGGTTGCCAACTGTCTCGTATTAGCCGGGATGTCGTTTATACTGGGCGAAATTGGTTTGTCCTATATTCATCCAATCACAGTCACCGCGTAAACGCGGCAATTCCTGCAAAGTAAGGTCTGTTGTTGTTCGGTCGGTGTGGCATATCAAGGAAATATAGATAAACCTGCAAAAAATAAAAGCTGCAGCTACAGCTACTGCAGCTACAACAAACAATGGGAACCAAAAAAGGTGGGTTTAGCCCGCGTTATTCCGTCTTGTATTCTCAATTATGGCCATGGAGGGGAGAATGACCTAACTCAGTATGCATCCACAGAAATGCACAAGAAGGCCACGCTAGCTAAAGGTGCTAGCAATATCGGTGCTAGCAATATGAGTATGAAGCTGCTGAGATTTATCTGTGCTTTCTCCACAACGTGGGGTGTGTTTTTGACCAACTCATAAAAAAGCTGGAGGAATCAACGCTCTGCATCAGATGTTTACGAGGAAGTCTAAAAGTTCAAAATGAAGATGCTTCAGCGGAAACAGGACAGTTTTTTTTGTTGATCACAGACCAAGCAGCTGATGGACAAAAAACTGTCAGCACAAAGGTCCAAGCAGCAACAGGAAGTTCTATGACACTGTCATTACATACATTGACAAGTGGTTTGATTTCTCACCAGAATATGTAATGGTGAAACTGAAACCAATCGTCCTCTATGAGGAGCTCTCCTTCACTGACCTGGAGCAGGTGGTGGTTGCCCTCAAAATGACAGAGACAGTCAGTATGGACCAACTCTGAAGAGTTGTGTGCTAGCTGGGAGGAAATACAGAAAGCCAGACAGGATACCAGAACATCCACCAGTGAGAAGTGGGTGGCAGTTTTCCGAAACCTAGGGAAAGCCAACTTGATCAACATGTTCAGGATTGTCTCATTTGTCCTCAGTGTGCCAGGCTCAAATGCCTTTGTAGAGAGGATTTTTTCTCTGATGACCATTAAATGGTCTGACTCAAGAAACAGATGCAGCACAGAGCTGATCAAAAATGAACTTCAAACATCTGTGAACTGTGACTTGTCATGTCATGACTTCTCTCTGGCTATGCAAAGGGACAAAGGACTGCTTGAATCAGTCAAGAGCAGCAACAAATATCCATAGAAAAAGTAGACTTGGTGAGTGACTCATGCCCTTTCTTCCTGTTTTGCATTTGAATAGTAAAAAAAAAATATCTGTAAAGGTCCAAATTGTGATTTCTTTGATCATTTATTTTGAGGTTTATTCACATGAGTTTACATAATGATACAGTTTTAGTAAAGCTATTGAGTAAATGCAATATAAAAATGCTTTGCCTTAACAATTGAATAAGAATATGATATACACTGTATATTCATTCACACAACACCATACCCACACCGCCGTGGCACCGTGCTAGATGGGTGTACCTAATAAACTGGCAGGTGAGTGTAGGTTGGCTTCAGCCAACCTCAGTGTTTGCAACATGCAAAATTTCAAATGTAATGTTAACATGTAATTACTCAAGTTGTAGCCTAAGTAGTCTACTGTCACAATACTCTATCATATTCATATTTTTCTCTACGGTAATTTCATTGTGCCTTTCTACCATGGCGGCAGGTTGCCAAGATGGACCAGTAACTGAAATATTGCTGGTTCAAGCAAAAAAGTGGCAACTGAACTGGAATTATACTGGCAGGTACCATCAACTGCATTTGTGCATCTGAGCAAGGCAATTACACTTCAACTGCTCTCCAGCTCTGTGGCTGACACTGCACCTCTCAACATGTGTGTATATATACAGTATATGGGGGCAGGTTGAGATATACAGTATACAAATTTCAGTTTCTTATGAAATGGACAATAGTGTATCTATTCTATTCAAATCTATCCTAAGGGACAATGTAATGTGGGAGCCAAAATTCATGATTGCCAAGTGACAATAGGTTGAGTGGCACTAAAGGATAAGGGGGCATTAATTACATTTACAGTATATCTAAAATAGATAAGAGTATACATGTAAATACATGTAAATACAAATGTTGTAACACGTTATATCATTTTTACCATCAATACACTCCAAAAAGACCAGAAAGCAAATGCAGATATGGTGCATGCGACGTGTTTCGACTATGTCTTCTGAAGTGAACCATTATACATCGGATTGATTGTTTGAGTCGTACAGTATAGTCTGTGATATCTGTTGACACAGTGCCTACCATTTGTTGCCATTGTAAGATGTTGCCGTGCTGATTGATAGGTTAGATTCTACATTCGGTAGACTACCGACGGAATCCTTGTCTTTTCAAAAATAATACAAATCATTTTGGGCTAATTATTTATTTTCATGTACTGTAGATCCTCACATCTTGTACAGCATAACCTGACAGATGATGTGAACTTCAGGTTAAACGTACACTACGGCACTCTAATACACTGTGAGGCAAATCTATTTGTTACAGATGGATGTGCCCTATATTCATTCACTTATGTTTGACTTCTGCTGTAAGGATGTAGATCCATTGATATATCCATTGATATCACCGGACACAATTAAGCATAGTCCTGGACTAAAAAGCGCTTTCTATTTGGAGATTCTGGGCCAGTTTCCTGAATATATGCCTCCTTGACTAAGAATAATTTTCAATGGACAATCTCAATTTGAACATGGTTTTTAGTCCAACACTAGGCTTAATCTGTATCAAGGAAACTGGCCCTTAGAGTGTTCTTTAGTACAGAACTAGTCCAGGCCTAGTTGAGCCTGGTCTAAGATCTGTTTTCCCTCATCAATAGCTTTTAGGGGTGTTGGTAGTATGCATTGATGGAAATGCAGGAGGCTGTTGTTCTTTAATATTTTTGTTCAAATTATTTCAGGGTTATACAATTTAGCATTTTAGTCTCACTCCATAGAGTTATGGCAGTTCTAAATTCCTGTCTGGAAAATTGCACGAATCCTCCTACACTTGAGAAATAATTGGTTGACGTTAACCTCAACAACATTCAGTACATTTCTCATATCTTGATGGTTGATTTAATGGTGGAATAATTTTCCTAAACCACAACTCAGTCGATAAGCCAGAGAGCATGTCTTTAGTTTTATATTAATAACTCATATCAAAAATACTTGTCTGTCTGTCTGTTCACAGTTACTTGGAGTGGCGTTCCTTGGCATAGGGCTTTGGGCATGGAGCGAGAAGGTGAGTCCAGCTGAGATCCCGGGGTGTCCTGTATCGTTAGATAACTAATTGTTTATTTATTTTTTATCTATCGGCCCCAGCCGCAAACTCAGGCTCTGTGTGTAGTTAATCCGACCCTCTCTGCCTAGTCATCACCATTTTACCTGCTGTTGTTGTGTTAGCTGATTAGCTGTTGTTGTCTCACCTGTTGTTTTAGCTAGCTCTCCCAATCAACACCTGTGATTAGTTTATGCCTCGCTGTATGTCTCTCTGAAATGTAAATATGCCTTGTATACTGTTGTTCAGGTTAGTTATCATTGTTTTAGTTTACAATGGAGCCCTTAGTTCCACTCTTCATACCTCTGATACCTCCTTAGTCCCAGCTCCCACACATGCAGTGACCTCAACCATTACAACCAGCATGTCCAGAGATGCAACCTCTGTTATCATCACCCAGTGCCTGGGCTTACCTCCGCTGTACCCACACCCCACCATACCCCTGTCTGCGCATTATGCCCTGAATATATTCTACCACGCCCAGAAACCTGCTCCTTTTATTCTTTGTCCCCAAAGCTCTAGGCGACCAGTTTTGATAGGCTTTAGCCGCACCCTCATCCTACTCCTCCTCTGTTCCGCGGGTGATGTGGAGGTAAACCCAGGCCCTGCATGTCCCCAGGCACCCTCATTTGTTGACTTCTGTGATCGAAAAGCCTTGGTTTCATGCATGTCATCATCAGAAGCCTCCTCCCTAAGTTTGTTTTACTCACTGCTTTAGCACACTCTGCCAACCCTGATGTCCTTGCTGTGTCTGAATCCTGGCTTAGGAAGGCCACCAAAAATGCTGATATTTCCATACCCAACTATAACATTTTCCGTCAAGATAGAACTGCCAAAGGGGGAGGAGTTGCAGTCTACTGCAGAGATAGCCTGCAAAGTAATGTCATACTTTCCAGGTCCATACCCAAACAGTTCGGACTTCTAGTTTTAAAAATTAATCTCTCCAGAAATAAGTCTCTCACTGTTGCCGCCTGCTGCCACCCCCCCTCAGCTCAGCTCTGGTCATTCTTTAAAGTAACTTCCTCACCATCTTAGATAAGCATGGTCCGTTCAGAAAATGCAGAACTAAGAACAGATATAGCCACTGGTTCACTCCAGACCTGACTGCCCTCGACCAGCACAAAACATCCTGTGGCGGACTGCAATAGCATCGAATAATCCCCGCGATATGCAACTGTTCAGGGAAGTCAGGAACCAATACACACAGTCAGTCAGGAAAGCAAAGGCCAGCTTTTTCAAGCAGACATTTGCATCCTGTAGCTCTAACTCCAAAAAGTTCTGGGAAACTGTAAAGTCCATGGAGAACAAGAGCACCTCCCAGCTGCCCACTGCACTGAGGCTAGGTAACACGGTCACCACCGATAAATCCATGATAATCTAAAACTTCAACAAGCATTTCTCAATGGCTGGCCATGCCTTCCTCCTGGCTACTCCAACTTTGGCCAACAGCTCCGCCCCCCCCACGCAGCTACTCGCCCAAGCCTCCCCAGCTTCTCCTTTACCCAAATCCAGATAGCAGATTTTCTGAAAGAGCTGCAAAACCTGGACCCGTACAAATCAGCTGGGCTTGACAATCTGGACCCTCTATTTCTGAAACTATCCGCCGCCAATGTCGCACCCCTATTACCAGCATGTTCAACCTCTCTTTCATATCATCTGAGATCCCCAAGGACTGGAAAGCTGCCGCGGTCACCCCCCTCTTCAAAGGGGGAGACACCCTGGACCCAAACTGTTACAGACCTATCCATCCTGCCCTGCCTATCTTAAGGTCTAAAGTCAACAAACAGATCACTGACCATCTCGAATCCCACCGTATCTTCTCTGCTGTGCAATCTGGTTCCCGAGCCGGTCACGGGCGCACCTCAGCCACGCTCAAGGTACTAAACGATATCATAACCGCCATCGATAAAAGACAGTACTGTGCAGCCGTCTTCATCGACCTGGCCAAGGCTTTCGACTCAGTCAATCACCATATTCTTATCGGCAGACTCAGTAGCCTCGGTTTTTCTAATGACTGCCTTGCCTGGTTCACCAACTACTTTGCAGACAGAGTTCAGTGTGTCAAATCGGAGGGCATGTTGTCCGGTCATCTGGCAGTCTCTATGGGGGTGCCACAGGGTTTAATTATCGGGCCGACTCTTTTCTCTGTATATATCAATGATGTTGCTCTTGCTGCGGGCGATTCCCTGATCCACCTCTACGCAGACGACACCATTCTGTATACTTCTGGCCCTTCCTTGGACACTGTGATATCTAACCTCCAAACGAGCTTCAATGCCATACAACACTCCTTCCATGGCCTCCAACTGCTCTTAAAACGCTAGTAAAACCAAATGCATGCTTTTCAACCGTTCGCTGCCTGCACCCGCACGCCCGACTAGCATCACCACCCTGGATTGTTCCGACCTAGAATATGTGGACATCTATAAGTACCTAGGTGTCTGGCTAGACTGTAAACTCTCCTTCCAGACTCATATCAAACATCTCCAATCCAAAATCAAATCTAGAATCGTCTTTCTATTTCGCAACAAGCTTCCTTCACTCACGCCGCCAAACTTACCTTAGTAAAACTGACTATCCTACCGATCCTCGACTTCGGCGATGTCATCTACAAAATAGCTTCCAATACTCTACTCAGCAAACTGGATGCAGTTTATCACAGTGCCATCCGTTTTGTTACTAAAGCACCTTATACCACCACTGCGACCTGTATGCTCTAGTCGGCTGGCCCTCGCTACATATTCATCGCCAGACCCACTGGCTCCAGGACATCTACAAGTCCATGCTAGGTAAAGCTCCGCCTTGTCTCAGTTCACTGGTCACGATGGCAACACCCACCCGTAGCACGCACTCCAGCAGGTGTATCTCACTCATCATCTGTCAGGACCTGGTTCCGAACCCAGGTCTCCGGAGTGAGAAACAGTCACTTAACCAACTGAGCCACGAATAGTCGGCAGAACCCAAAAGATGAGGCAGACACAGCAGTACTTGAGACGGTGTATTTAATGAAGTAAAAAGTGAAGTCCTTCAGGAAAACATGTAACTCCACAACCTCAAAAGGAATTCCACAAGAACAAAGGTAATCCTCCAAGACAAAAAGGTAAATCCACAAGGTGGTAGGTATAGCATAAAAAGCCTCAAAAGATACTCAAAAAATAAATAAACAAGAACAAAAAACAGAATTCCACAAGAGAGTCCACCGGGATCAACAAGAGTTCACAGAATACTAGGGCTGGGTGCTAACATACAAACACAGAGCAAATAACTGAGGAAAACTAAGGGTTTAAATACAATCAGGGGAAACGAGGCACAGGTGCAAATAATAAATGGGATCAAGGGAAAACAAAAGGTCAAAAAGCACAATGGGGGCATCTAGTGACCAAAAACCGGAACAACCCTGGCCAAATCCTGACATCATCCCTAAAGCCAACACCTCATTTGGTCGCCTTTTCTTCTAGTTCTCTGCTGCCTGTGACTGGAACGAATTGCAAAAATCGCTGAAGTTGGAGACTTTTATCTCCCTCACCAACTTTAAACATCTGATTATCTGAGCAGCTAACCGATCACTGCAGCGGTACATAGTCCATTGGTAAATAGCCCACCCAATTTACCTACCTCATCCCCATACTGTTTTTATTTTATTTACTTTTCTGCTCTTTTGCACACCAGTATCTCTACCTGCACATGACCATCTGATCATTTATCACTCCAGTGTTAATCTGCTAAATTGTAATTATTCGCCTACCTCCTCATGCCTTTTGCACACTATGTATATAGACTCTTTTTTGTTTTTTTTTTGTTCTACTGTGTTATTGACTTGTTTATTGTTTACTCCATGTGTAACTCTGTGTTGTTGTCTGATCACACTGCTATGCCTTATCTTGGCTAGGTCGCAGTTGTAAATGAGAACTTGTTCTCAACTAGACTACCTGGTTAAATAAAGGTGAAATAAAAAATAAAAAAATGATCTGCTAGCTGACTGCTCAAAGAATTTGTAACACTTTCGAGTGTCTGCAGGTATAGTGCATTATAATGCACTTATAATGCATTGTAAAACCTTTTGAGCATAATGTCTTATAATGAATAAATAGTGATCCACACTACATACCAGCCAATTTGAGTTAGTTGAAATGTCGACATTTCAACATTATAAGCCTGTTTATAAGACATTATAAAGGCTCATATACATGCTTATAACAAGTTATAAAGCATTATGCTTGCAGGCTTTAAGTAAAGTGTTACTGAAGAGATCCTAGTGTAATTTATTATTTCTGTTCTACCAATAAAGAAGTATCATATGTCATATTAATAGATCACAGGTTTATAAGTCTATGACGAGACTGACCCATGTTAAATAGTGTTCCACACCCATCTGCCCTGCATGTGATTTATTTCTGTTAAAATTTAAAAAACACTGGAGTTTTCCAGTGGGAAGCATGACTTCACAATGACTCCTGAATGGATTGGACACATTCACAGGTTCATTTTTATTTATTAGGGATCCCAATTTTTTCATTGTGTTTGCTCCTCTTTTGGCTTATATTTCTAAGCTGTCATGAAGGCGGTGTGTATGTGCATGCATATATGTGTGTGCGTGTACATATCCAGGCGTGGATTTGTGCGTGCGTGCATGTGTGAGCCCTTGTACAATATACTGTATGCTTGTGTCTTTGTCATGAGAGTCCTAGAGTGCAATCATTTTAGTATGTCCAATAAGGTCTCCATTGCTCAAGCTTTGTGTTTCAAACTATAAAACAGTTGACATGATTGACTATGAATAAAAAAACATAATTTATTGACTATTCATGAGTCAATTATATCTAGTGATCTCTCCCCCCCTCTCTCTCTCTTCCCCCCCAGGGGGTGCTCTCCAACATCTCATCCATCACAGACCTGGGGGGCTTTGACCCCGTCTGGCTCTTCCTGGTGGTGGGAGGAGTTATGTTTATCCTTGGCTTTGCTGGTTGTATCGGAGCACTGAGGGAGAACTCTTTCCTTCTCAAGTTTGTATGTTCACCTTTTTATTCGAGAGCATTATATTTTACATTGATATGACATAACATTGGAAGTATTTTTCATCCCCCTGTCAATACTTAACCCTACCCTACCAAGCAATTATATGGCCACTCCAATGTGTGTACTAAACCACAGCTTTGAGCAAGTGTTTGTTTTTTGTTGTTTGGACTGGTGAATTATTGCTCACAATTATGTCTTAATGACTTCTTTATTACATTGTGATGTATTTTATGAAGTCATGGTTATGTCAGTTTGTATAAGGGCGTTTTGTTAACATCTTTTTAACATCCAGAAAATAATGTCTTTATCAGGTTGTAATATCAACCAAAATATGACCTCTTTCCCATGACTTCTTGATGTCGTCATGAAAGAGGCCTTGGGTAAAATAGACCATTTGGCTGTAATCTGGTTATATGATGACTTCTCAACCAGAAAACCAGTTTAACAACCAGAAACATTTTCCCCCCTGGGGATTGGTGGGCCTTTGATAGAAATGAGGTACACTCTTAGAAAAAAGGTGTTATCTAGAACCTAAAACGGTTCTTCGGCTGTCCCCATAGGAGAACCCTTTGAAGAACTCTTTTTGGTTCCAGGTAGAACCATTTCCACAGAGGATTTTTACATGGAACTCAAAAGGCTTCTACCTGAAACCAAACATGTTTATCCTATGGGGACAGCCGAAGAACCCTTTCGGAAGTCTTTTTTCAAAGAGTGTAGATGAAAGGGGGTTTTAGGTTTATGACAAAAAGCTTTATATTGAGTCTTATAAACCAAGTCAACATCTTAGAAGAGCTCTATTATAAAATGTCAATGGAATGTTGAATGGATTGGCAATGAATTGTTAGAGGTACAGAATGGATTCATTCTCTCTCTTGAACTGGGTGATGGAGGGGGTAGCTGAAAGTAGAAAGCTTGAAAACAACAAGTGATTACTAATGTGTTTGCATAATATATTTGGCTGGCAGTGTTGATTAGTTCAATTTTTTAAAGTTCAGTTGCTTTATCTACAAATATGTAGCATTTGTTCATGTTTCATATACTGTGATATGCTTTGATCCAGAGGGAAACATTTGGAATGCTAAATAATGACTTCATGTCCTGGCTGTGAACTGTTTTGCTGGTTGTAGAGACCACATTTATACGTGCATACTATTGTTTGTATAGATGAACGTTGTACCTTCAGGCATTTGGAAATTACAAAAAAGTATAAACACCATGGGACCATGCAGCCGTCATACCTCTCAGGATGGAGACACGTTCTGTCTCTTAGAGACGAACGTACTTTGGTGCGAAAAGTGCAAATCAATCCCAGAGCAACAGCAAAGGACCTTGTGAAGATGCTGGAGGAAACAGGTACAAAAGTATCTATATCCACAGTAAAACGAGTCCTATATCGACATAACTGAAAGGCCGCTCAGCAAGGAAGAAGCCACTGCTCCAAAACCGCCATGTCTCGTTTGCAACTGCACATGGGGACAAAGATCGTACTTTTTAGAGAAATGTCCTCTGGTCTGGTGAAACAAAAATAGAACTGTTTGGTCATAATGACTATTATTATGTTTGGAGGAAAAAGGGGGAGGTATTGCAAGCCGAAGAACACCATCCCAACTGCGAACACGGGAGTGGCAGCATCATGTTGTGAGGGTGCTTTGCTGCAGGAAGGACTGGTGCACTTCACAAAATAGATGGCTTCATGAGGAAGGAAAATTATGTGGATATATTGAAGCAACAGTTCAAGACATCAGTCTGGAAGTTAAAGCTTGATAGCAAATGGATCTTCCAAATGGACAATGACCCCAAGCATACTTCCAAAGTTGTGGCAAAATGGCTTAAGGACAACAAAGTCAATAATATATAATATAATATATGCCATTTAGCAGACACTTTTATCCAAAGCGACTTACAGTCATGTGTGCATACATTCTACGTACGGGTGGTCCCGGGAATCGAACCCACTACCCTGGCGTTACAAGCGCCATGCTCTACCAACTGAGCTACAGAAGGACCAAGTCAAGGTATTGGAGTGGCCATCACAAAGCCCAGACCTCAATCCCATAGATAATTTGTGGGCAGAACTGAAAAAGCGTGTGCGAGCAAGGAAGGCTACAAACCCTACTCAGTTACACCAGCTCTGTCAGGAGGAATGAGCCAAAATTCACCCAACTTATTGTGGAAGGCTACCCGACTCGTTTGACACAAGTTTAAAAAAATATTAAAGGCAATGCTACCAAATACTAATTGAGTGTATGTAAACTTCTGACCCACTGGGAATGTGATGAAGGAAATAAAAACTGAAATATATAATTCTCTCTACTATTATTCGGACATTTCACATAATTAAAATAAAGTGGTGATCCTAACTGACCTAAGACAGGGAATTGTAACTAGGATTAAATGTCAGGAATTGTGAAAAACTGAGTTTAAATGTATTTGGCTAAGGTGTATGTAAACTTCCGACTTCAACTGTATATCAAATAACTATATTCTTGCTATGTAACTAGTGTGAAAAAAGTGCCATATACGTAAACCCGTGTAGAATGTACATGTAACAATAAAAAAATAAAAAAATTGTCCTCCGAAGAGGGGTGATGGGCCACAAACATTTTTAAATAGAAAATAATTCAAATACATTTACAAAACGTCCTATCGCAAAACAGTATACCACCTGATCATAAGTAATTTGAGCCAATTTTTCTTGCTGGGTATCCCATATTAAGTGTTGGCCAACATTGCTCTGTTCCAGTTCTCCGTGTTCCTGGGGATCATCTTCTTCCTGGAGCTGACAGCTGGAGTCTTGGCCTTCGTCTTCAAGGACTGGATCAAGGACCAGCTCAACTTCTTCATCAACAACAACATCCGGGCGTACCGGGATGACATTGACCTGCAGAATCTCATAGATTTCACCCAAGAATACGTAAGAGCAGTTACCTTTTCAGAATTGTCTTTCTGTGTGATAAGATGAATAATTTACTGGTGCACCCAGTGGTGTAGTGAGGGCTATACGCAGGTACAGTGCCTTCTGAAAGTATTCAGAACCCTTGACTTTTTCCACATTTTGTTACGTTACAGCCTCTTTCTAAAATATATTTTTTTTAAATGATCATTCCCTCATCAATCTACACACAATACCCCATAATAACAAAGCAAAAACTGTTTTTTATACATTTTTGCTAATAAAAAAAAATTAAATACTGAAATATCACATTTACAGAAGTATTCAGACCTTTTACTCAGTACTTTGTTGAAGCACCTTTGGCAGCGTTTACAGATGAGTCTTTTTGGGTTATGACGCTACAAGCTTGGCACACCTGTATTTGGGGAGTTTCTCCCATTCTTCTCTGCAGATCCTCTCAAGCTCTGTCAGGTTGGATGCGGAGCGTCACTGCACAGCTATTTTCAGGTCTCTCCAGAGATGTTTGATCGCGTTCAAGTCCGGGCTCTGGCTGGGCCACTCAAGGACATTCAGAGACTTGTCCCGAAGCCACTCCTGCGTTGATTGGCTGTGTGCTTAGGGTCGTTGTCCAGTTGGAAGGTTAACCTTTGCCCCTAGTCTGAGGTCCTGAGCAGTCTGGAACAGGTTTTCATCAAGGATCTCTCTGTACTTTGCTCTGTTCATCTTTCCCTCGATCCTGACTAGTCTCCCAAGGGCCTGCTGCTGAAAATCATCCCCACAGCATGATGCTGCCACCACCATGCCTCATTGTAGCGATGGTGCCAGGTTTCCTCCAGACGTGATGCTTGGCATTCAGGCCAAAGATTTCAATCTTGGTTTCATCAGACCAGAGAATCTTGTTTCTCATGGTCCTAGTCCTTTAGTGGGCTGTCATGTGCCTTTTTACAGAGGAGTGACTTCCGTTGGGCCACTCGACCATAAAGGCTTGATTGTTGGAGTGCTGCAGAGATGGTTGTTCTTCTGGAAGGTTCTCCCATCTCCACAGAGGAACTCTGACCAAGGTCACCTCCCTCGACACAATCCTGTTTCGGACCTCTATGGACAATTCTTTCGACCTCATGGCTTGGTTTTTTTCTCTGACATGCACTGTCAACTCTGGGACCTTTAAATAGACAGATGTGTGCCTTTCCAAATCATGTCCAGTTAATTGAATTTAACACAGGTGGACTCCAGTCAAGTTGTAGAAGCATCTCAAGGATGATCAATGGAAACAGGATGCACCTGAGCTCAATTTTGAGTCTCATAGTAAAAGGTCTGAATACTTGTATAAATAAGGTACTTGAGTATTTTATTTAATACATTTGAAAACATTTCTAAAAACCTGTTTTTGCTTCGTCATTATGGTGTATTGTGTATAAATTGATGAGAAAGAAAATAGTTGTATGTGTAAACTTCTGACCCACTGGGAATGTGATGAAAGAAATAAAAGCTTAAATATATAATTCTCTCTACTATTATTCTGACATTTCACATTCTTAAAATAAAATGGTGACCCTAAATGACCTAAAACAGGGAATTTTTACTTGGATTAAATGTCAGGAATTGTGAAACTGAGTTTAAATGTATTTGGCTAAGGTGTATGTAAACTTCCAACTTCAACTGTATATATGGAGACTGTTTAGTGCCAAAAATAAGGTGTAAAATACATGTAAACATTTAATAAAAAATGTCTCTCAGATATAGGACAGACACTTCAGAACAAACTTCCTTTACATTTTTTGGGGGGGTATTATCTGTTGTTCCATTTGGGGAATCTGTTATTCAATGTGTTTGTATGGGCTAATAGCAGTAAGGCCAAATTAAAATGTTAATTAAATATACATTTTTTATATATGTTTTTGATACTTCAAGGCAGAGTGATATCATGTTGATTTGTATCAATCGGGAGGGCATTTGTATCACAAATTGTGGGCAGCGGCGGCCTACTTATTGGCTGAATATCCGTGGCGCAAGGTAGTTGTCAACAAAGCAGCATGACAGAAACATGATGCAAAGTTTAACTACCGGTATTTTCATAGAAAATATATACTGTATGAAGTAATCTGTGCATTTGAACAACAGTATAAATACACCTATTTCACTTTTGTATGTCAGAAACCGAATGACCACTGCTGCACATGCTGCCGCTTTTTTTGAACCGATTGGATTGTACTATTTAGAACGCACAGCCAGCTCACCAACGAAGAAGTGCACCAGGGAGAACGCAAAAAGCATGCAGATGCAATAAGTGAAAACACATTATGTAACTGATAGCTAACAATGTCACAAAGCATGATTCACTAGCCAGTTTAGAAAGACTTGAAATTGGCATGGGAGCTAGCTAGCTAGCTGCTTTTTATAGGTAGATAACTGGTTAATTTGACAAAAACATCAAACTGTTTCTGAAAATTACTGTAGCTGGCTAATTGATCATTCTTTGTGATACACCCGGTGCTTTGTAATACAATCCGGGGTAGTTCCCCATCATAGCAAATAGCTGGCAAAACAATCCAAGCAATGCTCGCACGGTCTATGCGCCCACAGAGTCGAAGCTGCTGCTGCTGCTGGCAGTCACTGAGGTGCAGAGTAGCTCAACAGCTTGTTTTGAACATTTACCACACTTTTATGAGAATTTAAAACATAATCCATGAATTATATAATACACTATTTTTATTGAAAAATATAACTTTTTTTATCACCAGTTTTTTTTGGGGTGCGGGGATAATCAAAAGTGGGGCGCAGCCCTAATTCCCTAACGGGCAAGCTGCCACACACTGGGTCTACATTCAAATCAAATTTTATTTGTCACATGCATCGAATACAGGTGTACAGGTGTAGACTTTACCGTGAAAGGCTTACTTAACCAACAATGCAGTTCAAGAAATAAGAGTTAAGAAAATATTTACTAAATTAACTAAAGTCAAAAAATATAATAAAGTCAAAAAGTAACACAACAAAATTACATAACAATAGCGAGGCTATATACAGGGGGTACCGGTACCGAGTCAATGTGCGGGGGTACAGGTTAGTTGAGGTCATTTGTAAGGTGAATATGCATAGATAATAAACAGCGAGTAGCAACAGTGTAAAAACAAAGGATAACTTGGCACTCCGATACTGCTTGCCATGTGGTAGCAGAGAGAGCAGTCTATGACTTGGGTGACTGGAGTCTTTAAAAAATTGGGAGGGGGGGGCTTCAAAAATTGGGAGGGGGGGGGCTTCCTCTGACACCGCCTGGTATATGGGTCCTGGATGTCAGGAAGCTTGGCCCCGGTGATGTACTGGGACATACGCACTACCCTCTGTAGCGCCTTATGGTCAGATGCCGAGCAGTTGCATACCAGACGGTAATGCAACTGGTCTGAATGCTCTCGATGGTGCAGCTATAGAACCTTTTGAGGATCTAGGGACCCATGCCAAATCTTTTCAGTCTCTTGACCTCTACACAGCTGCCTTGGTGTGTTTGGGCCATGAAAGTTAGTTGGTGATGTGGACACCAAGGAACTTGAAACTCTCGACCCGCTCCACTACAGCCCCGTCGATGTTAATGGGGGCCTGTTCGGCCCTCCTTTTCCTATAGTCAACCATCAGCTCCTAACATTGTTATAGGCCTCCAGTACAGAAACACCACTAGCCAAATGTTCAGTTGCTCAGTGTTCAGTTGAATTAAAGGGCAACTGCACCCTCCAAAAAATAGGTTTTATAGATTTCACAAAATTTCACAGACATCCAAAAATGGTCTCCTGATATGGTTTAAGCATTGTTGTGGACTTAGAACATCCAATTTTTGTTATATAAAAGTGTGATTTTGAGAGTGAAAAAAACCTTTAAAAAAAAACATTTTACAGAGTGCCTTTAAAAAGTATTCACACTACGCACAATACCCCATAATGTCAAAGTAAAATTATTTTACAGATTTTTTCTGTGTTACAGCTAAAAATTTGCTGAACAAGAATTTAAAATGGATTCAATTGATGGTCTAATTTTGTTTCACAGGCTAATGTTGTTATGGTCTAATGTTGTTATGGTCTAATGGTCAATGATCCCCATAATGTCAAAGTAAAATTATGTTTTTAGAAATTTGTACAAATGAATACAAAATTAAAAGCTGAAATAGCTAAATATGTTCAGGACTAAAAATTTGCTGAACAAGTCACATATACAATTATCTGTAAGGTCCCCCAGTCGAGCAGTGAATTTCAAACACAGATTCAACTGCAAAGACCAGGGAGGTTTTCCAATGCCTTGCAAAGAGATCACCTAATGGTAGATGGGTAAACAATCCAAAAAATACATTGAATATTCCTTTGAAGAGGTTGTTGATGTCTGAACGGGATGTTGTTCTGTCTCTTTGCTCTTTCCAGTGGGAGTGTTGTGGAGCCTTTGGGGCAGATGACTGGAACTTGAACATCTACTTCAACTGCACAGATTCCAACCCAAGTCGCGAGAAGTGTGGAGTGCCCTTTTCATGCTGCACCAAAGACCCGGCAGTACGTGTTCTCTCACCACTCTCACTTCACTGGACTATACTCAGTATCCTCTGAAGTACAGACCGCTTTTATTGGAGTTGATCAGTCAGTACATCACTAGTGCAATTGCAAAAACTAATTTGGAGGAGTTATCAAAATGCTCCATTCTAATGTCCAGCCACCAGCGTATTGCATTAGTCCATACCAATACACATGAAATAGTAAAGTGGCCTGCGAACACACATAGCAGAGTCTGTAGCTTAAAGCTCAATACCTTCCTAGTTGTTTCTCTGTGACTAGTCAGAAGCCATGTCGTAATCTCTCTCTGTCAAAAGCACTGGCTAGATGGCAGTGTTCCTATTTTAGCTCAAATCCCTTTTTTAAGGGGCTAACGTTTCACAGTTGCTAACTTCACATCACCATAAATCATACAACACACACAAGGAGGGACACAACTAGCCTGTGCCGCAGAGAATCCACTCATACTACAGCTAAACGGCATACAAATAGGCTACATAACCCTAGCTGAGCCTTATTTGAAGATGTTTATGATGAAATCTCTTCTTTTCTTTTAGCATGCAACAAGACCAGATGGCATGTAGCTTCAAATTACATTTCTTTGCCTACATGCACAAACAAAATACAAGTCCTTGACATTGACCGTATCCATGATATTTGAAAAATAACTAATGGTTTGGCTCACTACACAGGTCAATATACATATGCCTATATCAAGCTCATTAATAACCCCCATTTGAAACCATCCTCTCACTTAGCAGGCCCTGCATCCATTTATATCTACTGTTTGCAAACTTGTCGCAGGTTTGGTATTGAGTCAATTAGGCGAATGCTGTGAATAGACCGTTTATAAATATCCTCTCTTTCGTATTGTAGGAGGATGTCATTAACACCCAGTGTGGCTACGACATTCGAGCTAAAGCGGTGAGTTGAATCGTTCTTATTGCAGAAAATGTTATTTAAGATCTCTGGACATGCTGTGAAGTACTTTGTCAAAGAGTCTGCACCAATATTCTCATTTGAAAGTTGCTGTTATTTGTGTCGAGCCGACACACTGAGGCCGGTGCAATGCCTTAGTATTAGAGGGGAAAACGTTCTTCAGAGACCTGCTGTCTTGACTCTTAGATCAAAAGGAATAATATTACATGTGTTCATTTCTAAATGAACTTATTTAAACTCACAGACAATTAGTCAACTGTTCCTTCTCTCTTAATGTGACCTGACCTCGACACCCTTCCTCACTAATCCACACCTATCCACCCTTATCAGTGCCTGCGAACATATGATCGTCTTCCCTGCACTCAGTACATTCCAAGCTTAATTGCCTCTACCGTATACATTCCTCCTACAGGCAACCATTAACTTCTAGTGTAGACCCTCTAGACCATAGCACTCAATATTTCAATTGGATACCTGATAATTAACACTATTCCATATTTAGGAGTCAGAATCCATCACGTGGAAAGGGGGAACTTTATACTAGATCAGCACTCCTACTCTGAGACACTTGATACAAACAGACCCAGAATCCATCATTATGGCAGTCTGTTCACTTGGAAGCAAGCTTCCAGAGTTTTTTCCACAGCATGGGGATGGGTTGTTTCATCAAAAGGCAGTCCTCAAAACAAAACAGTGGAATTGCAAAATAGGAGTTGTGGAAAACTTTCCCATTAGGGGAGGCAGTTAGCCTAATGGTTAGAGCGTTGGGCCAGAAACCGAAAGGTTGCTGGATCGATGCCCAGAGCTGAACAAGGTACAAATCTGTTCTATCTCTGAACAAGGCAGTTAACCCACTGTTCCCCAGTAGGCTGTCATTGTAAATAAGAATTTGTTCTTAACTGACTTTCCTAGTTAAATTAAGGTTAAATAAATGTTAAAAAATGCCATTGGCAGGTTGGTTGAGCTAGATGCGGTCATTCTTACTGCACCCCACCCAAGTCTAAGTCACAACACTGGTCTCACAGTCCATCACCACTCTCCCAGCCCCCATTTGACAACAGCTGGTTGCCTGGAATTACTCATGATGGAGAAATGTGCTTTTGGCCAAGTACCATGGGAGAGGGAACTGAAGGGAACTGTAAGGAAGGGTTGTATTTATTTTCCAAGCATTACCCTCAAACTGAGAAAAGCATAATGTAGAAGCTGTTTTGACAAGATTCAGTTCAGGGAAATTAGAGGTATTTCAATAAAAGGACACGGGGAACTACAGGATGTTAATGGAATGGCCATTTGGTGAGAGAGTGAGCTCCAAAAGTATTGGGACAGTGAGAAATGTTTTGTTGTTTTGGCTCTCTACTTTGGATTTGAAATGATACAAAGAAAAGTAGATTAAAGTGCATACTGTCAGCTTTAATTTGAGGGTATTTTCATTCATACCGGAGGAACTGTTGACAAATTACAGCATTTCTTTTGTACATAGTCCCCCCCATTTTAGGGGGACCAAGAGTATTGTGACTAGGGCTGTTACCATGACTGTATTACCACTACACCGGCGGACACGAGTCAAATTCCACATGAACGTTTGTGTCACGGTAATTAGGCTTCTCCAAGCTCGGATGCTGTTGATGGTCATCAGTAGCCTACCAAACTTGCAAACTACCTGGTACTCAGCACTATATTGTCCCTCTAATCACTCTGACATCAATGCAAATATGATCGAAAATCTAATCAAACACTTCATGAGATCGCAACATTTCTATAGGTTATGCAGTTTATTGCATGAGAAAACAGAGTGATGGCCTCTTAAAAAGAGCAGGATCCCATCAGCTTTCTATAAGCTATGCCTACTATATTTATTTCTCAACTTTTCTAATATTAAGCACATTGCTTCTCTTTACAACTGTAACGGATTTCCTCCTCTTCGTCTGAGGAGGAGTAAGGATCGGACCAAAACGCAGCGTGGTAAGTGTCCATATTGATTTATTCAAAAACACAACTAAACACTGGAACAAAATAATAAAGTAAATCAACGAAACCGAAACAGTTCTGTAAGGTGACAGCACACACTAGACAGAAAATAAACACCCACAAAACCCAGGTGGAAAAAAGGCTACCTAAGTATGATTCTCAATCAGAGACAACTAACGACACCTGGCTCTGATTGAGAACCATACTAGGCCGAACACAAAAACCAACATAGAAAAAACAGACTGCCCACCCCAACTCACGCCCTGACCATACTAAAACAAAGACAAAAACAAAGGAACTAAGGTCAGAACGTGACAACAACAGGATGGCATGAAGATTAACCACAGGAATAGCGTCCTCCATTCGCTACAAATCAAATTTATATAGCCCTTCTTACATTAACTGATATCTCAGTGCTGTACTGAAACCCAGCCTAAAACCCCAAACAGCAAGCAATGCAGGTGTAGATGTACGGTGGTTAGGAAAAACTCCCTAGAAAGGCCACAACCTAGGAAGGAACCTAGAGGAGCCAGGCTATGACGGGTGGCCAGTCCTCTTCTGGCTGTGGTGATTATAACAGAACATGGCCAAGATGTTCATAAATGACCAGCATGGTCAAATAATAGTAATCACAGTGGTTGTCGAGGGTGCAACAGGTCAGCACGGCCAGGTGGACTGTGGACAGCAAGGAGTCATCATGCCAGGTAGTCCTGAGGCATGGTTCTAGGGCTCAGGTCCTCCGAGAGAGAGAAAGAAAGAGAGAGCATACTTAAATTCACACAAGACACTAGATAAGACAGGAGAAATACTCCAGATATAACAGACTAACCCTAACCCCCCCGACACATAAACTACTGCAGCATAAATACTGGAGGCTGAGACAGGAGGGGTCAGGAGACACTGTGGCCCCATCCGATGATACCCCAGGACAGGGCCAAACAGGCAGGATATAACCCCACCCACTTTTCCAAAGCACAGCCTCCACACCACTAGAGGGATCTCTTCAACCACCAACTTACCATCCTGAGACAAGGCCGAGTATATCCCACAAAGATCTCCGCCACAGCACAACCCAAGGGGGGGTGGGGGGCAATCCAGACAGGAAGACCATGTCAGTGACTCAACCCACTCAAGTGACGCAGCCCTCCTAGGGACGGCATGGAAGAGCACCAGTAAGCCAGTGACTCAGCCCCTGTAATAGGTTTAGAGGCAGAGCATCCCAGTGGAGAGAGGGGAACCGGCCAGGCAGGGTGGTTCGTTGCTCCAGTGCCTTTCCGTTCACCTTCACACTCCTGGGCCATACTACACTCAATCATAGGACCTACTGAAGAGATGAGTCTTCAATAAAGACTTAAAGGTTGAGACCGAGTCTGCATCTCTCACATGGGTAGGCAGACCATTCCATAAAAATGGAGCTCTTTTGGAGAAAGCCCCGCCTCCAGCTGTTTGCTTAGAAATTCTAAGGACAATTAGGAGGCCTGCGTCTTGTGACCGTAGCATACGTGTAGGTATGTACGGCAGGATAAAATCAGAGAGATAGGTAGGAGCAAGCCCATGTAATGCTTTGTAGGTTAGCAGTCAAACCTTGAAATCAGCCCTTGCCTTAACAGGAAGCCAGTGTAGTAGGGAGGCTAGCACTGGAGTAATATGATCAAATTCTTTGGTTTTAGTCAGGATTCTAGCAGATGTATTTAGCACTAACTGAAGTTTATTTAGTGCTTTATCCAGATGGCCGGAAAGAGCCATTGCAGTAGTCTAACCTAGAAATGACAAAAGCATGGATACATTTTTCTGCATCATTTTTGGACAGAAAATGTCATATTTTTGCAATGTTACGTAGATGGAAAAAAGCTGTCCTTGAAACAGTCTTGATATGTTCGTCAAAAGAGAGATCAGGGTCCAGAGTAACGCCGAGATCCTTCAGTTTTATTTGAGACGACTGTACAACCATCGAGGTTGTCAGATTCAACAGAAGATCTCTTTGTTTCTTGGGACCTAGAACAAGCATCTCTGTTTTGTCCGAGTTTAAAAGTAGCAAGTTTGCAGCCATCCACTTCCTTATGTCTGAAACACAGGCTGTCAGTGAGGGCAATTTTGGGGCTTCACCATGTTTCATAGAAATGTACAGCTGTGTCATCCGCATAGCAGTGAAAGTTAACATGATGTTTCCGAATGACATCACCAAGAGGTAAAATATATAGTGAAAACAATAGTGGTCCTAAAACGGAACCTTGAGGAACACCGAAATGTACAGTTGATTTGTCAGAGGACAAACCATCCACAGAGACCAACTGATATCTTTCAGATAAGATCCTGACAGGCCAGAACTTGTCCGTGTAGACCAATTTGGGTTTCCAATCTCTCCAAAAGAATGTGGTGACCGATGGTATCAAAAGCAGCACTAAGGTCTAGGAGCACGAGGACAGATGCAGAGCCTCGGTCTGACGCCATTAAAAGGTAATTTACCACGTTCACAAGTGCAGTCTCAGTGCTATGATGGGGTCTAAAACCAGACTAAAGCATTTTGTATACATTGTTTGTCTTCAGGAAGGCAGTGAGTTGCCGTGCAACAGCTTTTTCTAAAATGTTTGAGAGGAATGGGAGATTTGATATAGACCGATAGTTTTTTTATATTTTCTGGGTCAAGGTTTGGCTTTTTCAAGAGAGGCTTTATTACTGCCACTTTTAGTGAGTTTGGTACACCGCCGGTGGATAGAGAGCCCTTTATTATGTTCAACATAGGAGGGCCAAGCACAGGAAGCAGCTCTTTCAGTAGTTTAGTTTGAATAGGGTCCAGTAAGCAGCTTGAAGTTTTAGAGGCCATGATTATTTTCATCATTGTGTCACGAGATATAGTACTAAAACACTTGAGTGTCTCCCTTGATCCTCAGTCCTGGCAGAGTTGTGCAGACTCAGGACAACTGAGCTTTGGAGGAATGCTCAGATTTAAAAAGGAGTCCGTAATTTTCTTTCTAATGATCGTTGTCAGGACCCGGGTCTCCGGAGTGAGAAACAGTCACTAAACCAACTGAGCCACGAATAGTCAGCAGAACCCAGAAGATGAGGCAGACACAGCAGTACTTGAGACGGTGTATTTAATGAAGTAAAAAGTGAAGTTCTTCAGGAAAACATGTAACTCCACAACCTCAAAAAGGAATTCCACAAGAACAAAGGCAATCCTCCAAGACAAAAAGGCAAATCCACAAGGTGGAAGGCACAGCACAAAAAGCCTCAAAAGATACTCAAAAACAAACAAAGAAGAACAAAAAAACAGAACTCCACAAGAGAGTCCACCGGGATCAACAAGAGCTCACAGAGTACTAGGGCTGGGTGCTAACATACAAACACAGAGCAAAGAACTGAGTAAAACAAAGGGTTTAAATACAATCAGGGGAAACGAGGCACAGGTGCAAATAATAATGGGGATCAAGGGAAAACAAAAGGTCAAAAGGCACAATGGGGGCATCTAGTGACCAAAAACCGGAACAACCCTGGCCAAATCCTGACAATCGTGATCTTTTTCTCAAAGAAGTTCATGAATTTATTACTGCTGAAGTGAAAGCCATCCTCTCTTGGGGAATACTGCTTTTTAGTTAGCTTTGCAACAGTATAAAAAAATCATTTTAGATTGATCTTATTTTCCTCAATTAAGTTGGGAAAATAGGATGATTGAGCAGCAGTGAGGGCTCTTCGATACTGCACGGTACTGTCTATTTAAGTGCATAGATTACATATATTTTTGCCCCTGCTCCGAGACATACTAAATAATATATATAAAGACAAGATTAAAACAAGAATAGTCTGATGGTTGACCATATTAGCCTGTGAATTATATATTTGCTGCTGGAAAATTCGAGACATAATCAAGGGCTTGTCAAATTGTGAATGAGAGACTGATGAAGTGTGTACAGCATGCACAAAAAAAACAAAGCAGAGCTCATGCCTTTCGTGCACCATAAAAATACACATTTATAATAAAAGCATTACATGCATAATCGCATTTGCAGTCACTTTTGATAGTGGTGTTTTCCCGCTCATGGAACATTTGTGCTTATAGCCTACTGCATTTTACACATTGCTGAGCTTTGAATGTGAAGAAATATTCTAATAGTTTATCAACATTTGAAGCTAAATGTTCTGATCTGTTGCTTCAGCATCATTACTTAAAGTTTTTTTGATGCTAGTGGTTGTATTAATTTGGGATCTATTGCATCCCACAACTGTCCCAGGCGATGTTTGGAATATTTATTTCTCGCACAGAATAGATCAACTTTTGTTCTATGGGGGAATAGTAGATTGACATAGGCTAGTGCTTTTGCTGTTCGTTCGGCCTACTTCTCTTGTTGACTGACAAAATGTAAATCTGGACAGTTCTTCCAGTATCTTCAATATGCGCCTCGGAATCAGATAAGGACAGTTGCGTCCCCGACGTGTCTGTCTTCACTTGTAGCCATGAGTGAGCGGTGCTTCCTAAAGTTGATACAGCTGCGGGATCGGGGCACCACTAGTACAGAGCTTGCTCAGGAATGGCAGCAGGCATGCACTCACAGTGAGGCGAAGACTTTTGGAGGATGGCCTGGTGTCAAGAAGAGTAGCAAAGAAGCCACTTCTCTCCAGGAAAAACATCAGGGACAGACTGATATTCTGCAAAAGGTACAGGGATTGGACTGCTGAGGACTGGGGTAAAGTCATTTTCTCTGATGAATCCCCTTTCCGATTGTTTGGGGCAAAATTGTTTCCGGATAAAAGCTTGTCCAGAGAAGACAAGGTGAGCTCTACCATCAGTCCTGTGTCATGCCAACAGTAAAGCATCCTGAGACCATTCATGTGTGGGGTTGTGTCACACTAATTTTCAATCCCAATGCTAATAACTAACAATCAATAGCTTTGACCAGTCCCCGAGGTTTGTAAGACCATGGGTTTAATAATAATTAGGCAAAGACTCAGCTTATGCAAAAGGTTAGTACAGTTTCACGAGAACGTTCTGAAGTCCATTATACAAAGTCATCCATTTTATACCTTGCTCCTTACTTACGCACATACTTTCACACAAACAGTAGATATCCTATGCACATACATGCACACGAACAGTAGGTGAGTTGTATCCTTCTCCATAGTTCTCACCACTGTGTATCACTACCCAGCCGACAGTCCCATTCCCCCGAGATTAGAGAAACCTTGAGAAGTACTCCCTGTCCTATCATACATTCCACAAGAGTTCTAGCCAGGTTGGGTCAAACACAGTTGAAATTGTTCTCGGTATTTTCTTAGGCACACACTGTCTCGCCTATACTTCTAAATGGTAAGTCTTAACTTGTCTTATGCACACACAATCGTAACAATTCCAGTCTTATGATTCCATTACATTTCACTCCATTATACAGTGACAGGACGGAATACTTTGTCATTACCTTAACATTACCTTTAACATATAAATAATTTAGTCATTATCTTACCATTACCTTAAACATATAAATCATATGAATTTCTCTTATATCAGGTTGCTTCTCAGCCAAGGGAGTGGGCTCACTCACAATTTTGCCTAAGAACACAGCCATGAATAAAAAATGGAACCAACGTATCCTCCGAGAGCAACTTCTCCCAACCATCCAGGAACAGTTTGGTGATGAACAATGCCTTTTCCAGCATGATGGAGCACCTTGCCATAAGGCAAAAGTGGCTCGGGGAACAAAACATCGATATTTTGGGTCCATGGCCAGGAAACTCCAGACCTTAATCCCATTGAGAACTTGTGGTCAATCCTCAAGAGGCGGGTTGTCACGATCGTCGTAGTGAGGAGACCAAAGCGCAGCGTGGTGTGAATACATACTTTAATGTTAGACGAATGAACACGAAGAACACTAAACAAACAAACAAAATAATAAGACGAACGTGACCGCTATCACTACTGTATGCAAACATGCAACATCACATAGACAATAACCCACCAACCACAATACAAAACAGGCTGCCTAAATATGGTTCCCAATCAGAGACAACGACAAACACCCGCCACTGATTGAGAACCATATCAGGCCAAAACACATAGCAACAGACTAATTAGACATGCAACATAGAATGCCCACTCATATCACACCCTGATCAAACAAAACATAGAAACAATCAACGCAAATAATGGTCAGAGTGTGACACGGGTGGACAAACAAAAACCCACAAATTCTGACAAACTCCAAGCATTGATTATGCAAGAATGGGCTGCCATCAGTCAGGGTGTGGCCCAGAAGTTAATTGACAGCATGCCAGCGTGGATTGCAGAAGTCTTGAAAAAGATGGGTCAAAACTGCAAATATTGATTCTTTGCATAATCTTCATGTAATTGTCAATAAATACCTTTGACACTTATGACATGCTTGTAATTATACTTCAGTATTCCATAGTAACGCTTGACAAAAATATCTAAAGACACTGAAGCAGCAAACTTTGTGGAAAATAATATTTGTGTCGTTCTCAAAACTTGGCCACGACTGTACAGCCTGTGCAAAAAAACAAAGCAGAGCTCATGCCTTTCAAATCATCATTGGAGTCGCATCATGCAGCCTTAGAATGCATTAAAAATCCAAACATATAGCTCAACGTTTGTATCACAACTAAAGTTACATTAGTGACTCTAAATGAAGCATATAGAAGTACCTGTTTCTTTGTTAACCAATCAACACAGAATAGCCACATGTGCTCACTCCCTCAAATCGTTTGGAGAAAATAACATTTCTATTTTATTCAATTGCATTCTTCATACTATACAACAATGCCATGGAATTCTAAGAAAATCATGTCTGCTAAATGAACTAGTGTAGCCCATAGCCAGATCAGTACCTAACATAAGGACAACTCAGAGTATGCTATTCAGTTCTTCTGGAACAGACTAGATTTTCTTCATATCATGTTTCTTTAGACCTGTCTAAAATACATAATGGATTTATTGTGATGGTGTAGGCTATATTACATGGATTAATTAGACTTTTTTTTAAAGTGTAGATGTTCCTCTGGTCTGCATCAGTGGCTTGTAGGCTATGTGTGTATGCCAGTAGATGCTTAAAGTGCTCGTTAGTTAACGGTCAATTACCGTGAGACAGACAGTTATTTGCTTGACAATCACCTGCAACCAAGCCGTAATTGTGACAAGTTTAAAGTAGTCAAAGTGTGATATTTGGTCCCCTATTCCTAACACGCAATGATTACATCAAGCTTGTGATCTAAAAACCTGTTGGATGTCTTTGCTGTTTGTTTTGGTTGTGTTTCAGATCATTTTGTGCCCTATAGAAATGAATGGTAAATCATGTATTTTGTCATTTTGGAGTAGTAATGGAATATGTTTCTAAACTCTTCTACATTCATGTGGATGCCACCATGATTACGGATAATCCTGAATGAATCTTGAATAATGATGAGTGAGAAGGTTAGACACATTTTTCATCAAACCTTTTCACTCATCATTATTCATGATTCAGAACAACAAAAATGTGTCACTGTCCTAATACCTTTGGAGCTCACTGTATATGGCATGTAGGTCAGGGTGAAGTTGCCGCTACACGCTGATCTTTGGTCTGTTTTGCGTTCAGGATTGGGGGAGGGGAAGCTGATCCTAGATCTATACCTAGGAGAAACTTCACCCCCTAGTGCCCCGCGAAAACACTTGAGGTGACTCATAAAAGCTGACCTTTAACATCTAGGCTACTGAAGCGTGATTAACCTGATGTACAGTTCACATAATAATATAACGATACTAGAAAGTAGCTGTGCCATTTAGCAGATCCAGTTATCCAAAGCAACTTCTAGTATAGTAACTGTTTATATATATATATATATATATTTTTGTTGTTGTTGATTTTACCTTTATTTAACCAGGCAAGTCAGTTAAGAACATATTCTTATTTTCAATGACAGCCTGGGAACAGTGGGTTAACTGCCTGTTCAGGGGCAGAACGACAGATTTGTACCTTGTCAGCTCTATATGTAACCCCAGCAGGAATCGAACCCACAACCGTAGTGGTGGTAGCGCCATTCTCTAACCAACTGAGCTACACTTGATGACAGAGTAAACACCAATTCAATTATAGACTGTAAGAGAAAAGTGTTAGCATTAAAGGTCATTGTTTTGTGTCGCCTCTGCTGTGTTAGGTCTCGGAGCAGAGGACCTTTATCTACATCAAAGGCTGTGTGCCTCAGTTTGAGAAGTGGCTGCAAGACAACCTGACAGTGGTGGCGGGGATCTTCATAGGAATCGCTTTACTACAGGTTGGGAACACATGTCTGATGCATACGCCCCAAATACACCGGCGTATGAACCCTGGTTTTACCTGGGTCTCCTTTCATTGCATTTGGGTCTTAAAGCTACAGCCTGGGATTTGGGAAGCTGTTCAATGGTCATTTCAATTCTTGATATTTGACACATTGATATAATTTAATGTGTAAATGCCTCACGAGTTTAGCACAACTGTCTGTCTTCACCATAATCCAAAACATAAGGGACGGAATTCAATCCGAACCTGCGTTATTGGGCACGTAACATATTAAGATAATTTCCAATTGAGACGACATCTGCCATGTTTACTTTGAATGCGATCTCCATGTATGTGGTAACATTAGCTTTAAAAGGCACATTGTCGACAGCGAAAAAGGGTGCTACATGGGATAAATCGACCCCAAGGTTGAATCCCCGCCAAGGTTTCATTATTCCATTGTTTACAAACAAGAATAATGTGAACAAACGACATAGAGTTGAAGTCGGAAGTTTACATACACCTTAGACAAATACATTTTAACTCCGTTTTTCACCTTTCCTGACATTTAATCCTTGTAGAAATTCCCTGTCTTAGGTCAGTTAGGATCACCACTTTATTTTAAGAATGTGAACTGTCCGAATTTGAGAGGGATTATATTTCCCGACCCCCATCCCTCAGATGTATAACCAAACAAATAGCGGGCACCCGCCTTTGTTGTTTTTTTCTAATCCCAGAATGTAGCTTTAAGGGGCTGTACTTTCAACATTATGTTTCTTCTGACTTGTCGTCGGAATGGAATGTATTTGAAATAGCCAGGTTTTCTTTATTATTTGAGAGTGGTGTCAATGCTCAATTTCTTAAGATGTCTTGAAACATTGTTTATCTGCTTTTTGTGTTCATAGCTGGCTATGCTGGTGAATGTGGTTGTGAACTTTACTTGCTACTAAATGATGACTTAGGTTATTGTCTGAGAATAGAATTTAGACATTAAACAAACTGTATTGCTGATCATAAAACTGACCATGAAACACTGAAATCAACTAGATCTATCACCACAGTAGCCATTCAAAAGTAGAGATATCCCGCCTGATCTTTGTGCCCTTTTTCAGATTTTTGGGATCTGTTTAGCACAGAATCTAGTGAGCGACATTGAAGTAGTGAGAGAGAGCTGGTAAGAACCACAATTGAAACTTAATTTTTTAGTGTAATTATGCCACCTGGTGGTCATAACTGGTACTATATGATGAACTACTGTTGATGTTTTGTTGACTCTGTGTAGAGAGTCTATCTATTGAAAAAAAAAAAAAAATCATTTTAAATATAAACCCAAGGTTTGGTGAGTGCTCTTTTAATTTATTTTCACTTTCCCCCATCACACATCAGTTTGTTTACCTGAAACATCTCAAGCAAACTAAAGGTTGTAACGAAGGTAAGCGCCTTTATTCTTGTTCTAGACTCCGGAATCTTTTTAATCTCATCTATTAAAGACAAATATGTCTAGGGAACCAATAAAACTATAGTTAATAAATAAAGGTGAAATAAGTCCTCCCCGTTACCATTGTATTCTCTTGATTTGGGTCTTAGTTTAGTGTCCTTAAGACATTATATTTGATCATGCTCAGATTAACTACCATAATTTGACCTACATCTTTCATCCATATGTGACATTTCAATGAAATATTGATTTGATTTCGTATCTCCCATGCAGATCTCTTCAGTTTTGCCACCTTCTAAAGGGAGAAGATCAGGACACTTGGGAAATGTACAAAATGAAGAGTCTCGCTGCTTCCTTTATGCTCTGTATATAATACTTTTGTAAGAGTTTATTTTTTATATACATATGGCTTTGAACATGACCCTTCCAGGCAGTGTCCAACACTGGGTCGTGTACAAAGCCACATGTATGTATATATGGGGGCCAAACATATGTGTCGATATGGCTCTGGTCATGTACAGTATAGAGCTGAGGTGGTTCTGGAAATGCACTGCATGCCTATTCATAGGGCATTGGTTCTCCTACCTGTATTCTTTAATGTTATGATGTCTGATGTATTGTACATTATACGTTAGATTACCAGTAAGGAGTGAATTGGCTGGGTAGCACTTCGTACACTGTTATAAAGCCTGCGGAGCTGTAGCAGTAACATGTATTGTAATGTCATGCCATACTGTGTGAAGTGTCAGTTTTTAAAGAGAATTTGTGTTGCTAATACCAGTCTATTGACTAGCAATAACCATGAACTAACTCTATTTCAGACACAAGTGTTGTATTTCATTGTCATGTTCAATTTATACCAATACCATTCCATATACTCCATTCCAGCCATTATTATGAGCTGTTCTCCCCTCAGCAGCCTCCACTGTTGCGTAGTCGTAAGTAAATCTGTCCCTATTTGGGGTATAGAGTAATAATATCACATATTTTGCAAATGCTGACTGATTTTTTGGGGGACTGCATGTAGGTCTGTACTTCTCACTGCGCCATCTCACAACTCAAAAACAAACATTTCCCCTGTGCCATAGGTGTGACCATGATGTTCTGTACTTTCATTTCATATGTGTTTGAAATTATGTAAATAACTGGATAGTAAGAAGTTTTAAATATGTCAAAATAAATGTATGCTGCTTTGTATTAGTGGGTCTGAGAGGTGATTCATTCATGTATTTGTGTAAAAGGTAACATGTTTGTTGACCATGAACCACCGCCCAATTCATATTTTTTTTCTTCTGGCAATGTAAGAAGGGCCTGGACGTCTGCCTATGAGACTGTCAAATGGCATTTTAGGCTAGTTTTAAGAGGCGAACAGATTGATTCCGCCTACTGTTGTGCTGCTTTGAAACTTTATTTGAACAAGAGCTGTCAAACCGTGTCATCTCAGATATCATTAGCCGTTTCCTGCTAAATGTCTCCACCTGCAGGTGAATCAGTGACAGTACACAAACTACATTGGCGAAGTAACCATCCAGTGATAACTGACTCAGCCAAGGCCGGTTCCAGCCATAAGTGACATCGGCCGTAGCTCAGTCGAGGGTCTCAACTTACTATTGAGAGTAAGAATAGTAGAATGCACCAGGTGCAATTTCGATATGTGGTTGTGCAGAAGCAGTTTTTCTCTTATCAGTCACTGGCAGTCACTCAATTAGCCATGTCAGCTAACACATTTTAGGTTGGTAGTTAGTCTAGCCAGCTACCTAAACTTGTAGTAATCGTGGCCGAACACCAACCGGGCATGCAGTGAACGTGCCCAGGGGCTCTGACCTCCAGGGGTCCCCCATTGACTTTGTTAGTCATTCTCACTCAGATAATAATAGCATGGCATAAGTCATTACAAAATGTGTAGAATGGCAGAAAAAAATGTTAAACTGCAAAAAGTTCTATCCACCCCATGGCAAAATGCAAAGAATTGCTGGAAATTTGTTTTAAAGGTCCAATGGGGCCCCCAGAAAACTGGGATATTTTCAGCTTCCAGGAATTGTGTACAGATAAATCATTGCAACATGGAGCTGCACATTATCACGCTGAAACATGAGGTGATGGAGGCGGATGAATGGCATGAAAATGGGCCTCAGGATCTCGTCATGGTATCCCTGTGCATTCAAATTGCCATTGACAAAATGCAATTGTGTTCGTTGTCCGTTGCTTATGTCTGCCTATACCAGGGGTGGGCAATTCCAGTCCTCGGGGGCCTGATTGGGGTCACACTTTTTCTCCATCCCTAGCAAATAAGGCTGATTAATCCAATTGAATACTAAACTGAAGTTCATGATTAGGTGATTATTGGAGTCAGGTGTGTTAGCCGGGGCAAAACTGTAACACCAATTAGGCCCTCGAGGACTGGAATTTCCCACCCCTGGCCTATACCATAACAACCCCACCACCACCACAGGGCACTATGTTCACATCAGCAAACCTCTTGCCCACTCGACTACATACATGCTGTCTGCCATCTGCCATGTACAGTTGAAACTGGGAGTAATCTGTGAAAAACACACTTTCTCCAGGGTACCACTGGCCATCGAAGGTGAGCATTTGTCCATTGCAGTCAGAATTCCAATTGCACGCTCCCTCATCTTGTGACATCTGTGGCATTGTGTTGTTTGACTAAACTGAACATTTTAGAGTGGCCTTTTATAGTCCCCAGCACCAGGTACACCTGTGTAATGGCAGCATTACAAAAAGCGCAAACCATCATATTTAACCATGGCAAGGTGACTGGCAATATGGCCGAATACAAACTGTAGTTATGGAGGGAATAAGGCAATTAAACAGGCAAAACATCAGTATAGAGACAAAGTGGAATCGAAATTCAACGGCTCAGACACGAGACGTATGTGAAAGGGTCTACAGACAATCACGAACTACAAAGCAAAAACCAGCCACGTTGCTGACGCCGACGTCTTGCTTCCGAACAAGATAAACACCTTCATCCGCTTTGAGGATAACACAGGGCCCAGACGGCATCCCTAGCCGTGTCCTCAGAGCATGCGCAGACCAGCTGGCTGGAGTGTTTACGGACCTATTCAATCTCTTCCTATCCCAGTCTACTGTCCCCACATGCTTCAAGATGTCCAACATTGTTCCTGTACCCAAGAAAGCAAAGGTAACTGAACTAAATGACAATCGACCCTTTGCACTCAATTCTGTCATCATGAAGTGCTTTGAGAGACAAGTCAAGGATCTGCACAATGCCCTATCTCATCTGGACAAGAGGAAAACCTATGTCAGAATGCTATTCAGCATTTTTTAAAACTTTCTTTAACTAGGGAAGTCAGTTAAGAACAAATTCTTATTTTCAAGCACAGCCTAGGAACAGTGGGTTAACTGCCTGTTCAGGGGTAGAATGACAGATTTGTACCTTGTCAGCTCAGAGGTTTGAACTTGCAACCTTCCGGTTACTAGTCCAATGCTCTAACCACTAGGCTACCCTGCCACCCCAAGCATTCATCACCAACGTACCCTCCAAGCTCATCATTAACAAAATAATAATAAAAAAACATTTAAAAAAAAACATTTTTGCACTATATGTATATAGTGTATTATATCCTATTCTACAGTATTTTAGTCTATGCCGCTCGCCCAAATATTTATATATTCAGGGTAGTCTAGTGTTTAGAGCGTTGGACTAATAACCAAAAGGTTGCAAGTTCATATCCCTGAGCTGACATGGTACAAATCTGTCATTGTGCCCCTGAACAGGCAGTTAACCCCATGTTCCTAGGCTGTCATTGAAAATAAGAATTTGTTCTTAACTGACATGCCTTGTAAAATAAACATTTTCAAAATTCTTAATTCCATTCCTTTACTTTAGATTTGTGTGTATGGTTGTGAAATTGTTAGATATTACTGCACTGTTAGAGCTAGAAACACAAGCATATCGCTACACCCGCAATAACATCTGCTAAACGTGTATGTGACAAATAAAATGTAATTTGATTTGATTTAATGATCATGCTGTTTAAACATCTTCTTGATATGCCACACCTGGCAGGTGTATGGATTATCTTGGCAAATCAGAAATGCTCACTAAGAGGGATGTAAACAAATTTGTGCAGAACATTTGAGAGAAATATGCTTTTTGTGCAAATGGAACATTTCTGGGATCTTTTATTTCAGCTCTTGAAACATGGGACCAACACTTTACATGTTATGTTCATATATTTTTTCACTATAATTTACCCAAGTGGAAAAGTATAGTGGCGCAGTGGTCTAAGGCACTGCATCTCAGTGCAAGAGGTGTCACTACTGTCCCTGGTTTGAATCCAGGCTGTATCACATCTGGCGTGATTGGGCGGTGCACAATTGGCCCCGCATCATCCGTGTTTGGCTGTTATTGTAAATAAGAATTTGTTCTTAACTGACTTGCCTAGTTAAATAAAGGTTACATGTAGGTTTCCTTTAACCCATAGTTTTCTACTACATATAATAATGAAATTATATCTTTACATTAAAAACCAAAGTCTATCAGAATTTCAGTCATTTCAATACATGATCTCCTTGATCTTCAAGAATAGGACTTGGAAATATGGAAGTATAGATTGGCCAAATTGTTTTACCTGCGCATAACTAGACAACGAAGGACTTATTAGCCAGCCCTACTCTGTTGTTTAGGAATGGGCTCATTGATTTGAGTTGAAAAATAAATGCTGTACTCAAGGAATGGCAGATTTGAGCACAAGTGAAAAGTGCTACTTACATGTGAAAAATGAATGCCATATGCTGCATTAGCTATAGGCCTATTGTTTACCTTTTTTGTTGGTGACACTTTGAAATCTTGATAATATGCAGCTGTTTTAAGGGCAAATCCACAAGTGAAACAATAACAAAACGGTCGCCCTGCCTCTGTTTTGGTAAATAACTGAGGGATGGGCCTGGAGAAATGTACCAACTTTCAGATTAATAGACAGAGCTATGGATGCAAGTACTGACCGTCCATGATATCACATTATTGTTTTAACCATGTTTTGAGGCTATACAGTGTTTGTTTAAATGTACAATGTTTATTAACATTGGAGAAAAACAAGCTTATATTTTGGGCTCTCATGGAGTGTGACAGTTGAACTAAGCTCATGAGGCATTTATAAGTTATATTCTTCAAGAATCAATGGATACCGTACCAGTTTAGACACCTACTCATTCCAGGGTTTTTCATTGTAAAATAATAGTAAAGACATTAACACTGTGAGGGGAACGGCACCTCAGTACCTCCAGGCTCTGATCAGGCCCTACACCCAAACAAGGGCACTGCGTTCATCCACCTCTGGCCTGCTCGCCTCCCTACCACTGAGGAAGTACAGCTCCCGCTCAGCCCAGTCAAAACTGTTCGCTGCTCTGGCCCCCCAATGGTGGAACAAACTCCCTCACGACGCCAGGACAGCGGAGTCAATCACCACCTTCCGGAGACACCTGAAACCCCACCTCTTTAAGGAATACCTAGGATAGGATAAGTATCCCCCCTTTAAGATTTAGATGCACTATTGTAAAGTGACTGTTCCACTGGATGTCATAAGGTGAATGCACCAATTTGTAAGTCGCTCTGGATTAGAGCGTCTGCTAAATGACTTAAATGTAAATGTAATGTAAATGAAATAACACGTGGAATCATCTATTAACCAAAGAAGTGTTAAACAAATCAAAATATATTTTAGATTCTTCTAAGTAGCCACCCTTTACCTTGCTGACAGCTTTGCACACTCTTGTCATTCTCTCAACCAGCTTCACCTGGAATGCTTTTCCAACAATCTTGAAGGAGTTCCCACATGTGCTGAGCGTTTGTTGGCTGCTTTTCCTTCACTCTGTGGTCCAACTCATCCCAAACCAACTCAATTCGGTTGAGGTCAGATGATTGAGCAATAAAAGCCCCACTTTTATTCCATAGGCTGGGATCCGCACTGTGCAGCTGTTGCAAGAGCGCTTTTTTTGTGACAAATATATTTTTTCCGTAAACCCCCTTTTGGAGTTGAAAAGTAATACTCAAAGTAATCATCTAGTTTTTAAAAAATATCTGTAATCTGATTCAAATATTTTTATTAGTAACGTATTACAGTTACCATTTTTTGTAATCCCTTACTCCCCAACCCTGCCAACCAGTAGGTGATCTATGCTGCCATACAGGCTATGGGGCTCTGGCAAAGACCTCCACTTCAGCATCACCAATGATCATTGATGGGAAGAACAGAATTCGGTAGGTTTAGTCTGACCTGTTCAAACTGCAACATACTATATGTTTGTGTGTCAGATATATTTGTTTTATTTAAGCTTTATTTAAATAGGTAAGTCAGTTGCAATCAAATTCTTGTTTACAATGACAATCTACCCGGCCAAACCCTAACCCAGACGACGCTGGGCCAATTGTGCACCACCCTATGGGACTTCCAATCACAGCCGGTTGTGATATAGCCTGGAATCGAACAAGGGTCTGTAGTGACAACTCTAGCACTGATATGCAGTGCCTTAAAACGCTGTGCCACTCGGGAGCCTGTCCTGACTGCCATTGGTAATACAACAGTGACTATGTGTGTATAGGTTCACAGAAATGTGTATGGAGCAAGTTTTTCATTTTTTTATTGAACCTTTATTTAACTTGCAAGCACATGGAGACTTGCAAAATGATGTGATGAAGTCCAGAATGACAGATGGGCTTGAAACTGATACCTCTGAATGGAGAGAGACCTGGCACTCAACATTAAAATTGCACTAGACTCATTTTACTTTTATTGTCTTTAAAAAAAAAAATATTGAATGGTATCAGTCAATATGGGGGGTGAAAACCCCTGTGTATTCTGCAACAGGATCAGGGAACTCCTGTTGTATACCGGACACCACACAGGAAGGTATGACCACTCTGACATGTTTGCCAAGGTAGCCCCATTAGCACCAGACAAAATGCCTATTGGCACGGTAGCTGTATGAAACCAACTAATGTTTGGCTTCTGTCATGGCTGGATGCAATCCTTGAGGAGCCATTAAACAAGGTCAAATCAGCAGGTGGAGTTCCCCTTTAATTAGGGCGCATGAACCGCTAGGGGGACACCTACGACAACATACAGTGAAATTGCAGAGCGCGAAATTCAAAATACAAAAATCGTAATGTTAAACATGAAAATACAAGTGTCTTACATCATTTAAAAGCTTAACTTCTTGTTAATCCAAACGCGTTGTCGGATTTCATAAAGGTTTTACGGCAAAAGCATATCATGCGATTATCTGAGGACAGCGCCCCACAACAAAATAAATAAATCACTTACCTTTGAAGATCTTCCTCTGTTTGCAATCCCAAGGGTCCCAGCTACACAATGAATGGTTGTTTTGTTTGATAAAGTCCTTCTTTATATCCAAAAAAGTATGTTTAGTTGGCACCATTGACTTCACTAATCCACTCGTTCAACGTGCTTGCAAACTAATCCAAAAAGTTACTGGTAAAGTTTGTCCAAACAAATCAAACGATGTTTCTAATTAATCCTCAGTTACTCGAACATCTAAATAAATGCTCAACTTTAAGATGGAGAATAGTATGTTCAATAAGGAAGATAAATAACGAAGAGCGCGCACCTCATTCACGCGTGCATCAAGACTACTTTTCTAATTAGGTACACCTTGGAAAAACTACAACTTCTTGCTCATTTTTCAATAAACAAACCTGAAACATTTTATAAAGACTGTTGACCTCCAGTGGAAGCCATAGGTACTGCAAGCTGGGTCCTTTTTGGTTGGAAATTCAATAGGCCAACATAGGAATGGCCGGGAGCTAAATTAATTAAAAAATTGATTTTTGCCCGTCACAGTCACAGACATTATTTTAACATTTTTTTGAAACTTCAGAGAGTTTTCTATCCAATGCTAATTATAAGGATATCCTAGCTTCTGAACAAGAGGCAGTTTATTTAGGGCACATCATTCATCCAAATTTCCTTACACTGCCCCCAGAAGATTTAAACATCATCCACAAACAGTCCATTAGGTAGCCACCCTTACCTAGTGTGGCTACATTTACATTATTTATCAGATGCGCTGACTTATAGTAGTGAGTGCATAAATGTATATATTGGTTCATGCTATTCCCACATGGGAATTGAACCCATAAACCTGGCATTTTAAGGCACATGCTCTACCAACTGAGCCATATAGGACACGAGTTCTTTCTTACATGAAGTGAGGATGACTGGCGAATGGTTGAAATGTCAGGAGTGGGTGGGGACTTTTCTACAGTGACGATAACTGCAACGATTTGTAGCAGACAAATCTAAGTTGTTTGTTTGCATCACATTTGGAACTCTGGCTGTAACGAGTTTGTCACAACTGGCCAAAAGGTGTTCATCTATCTCTGGTACAGTACCTTTCTATCTGCCATATTGGGATTACAGTATGTTACTCTTTGTATTATGACTTTGAACTACCTTGTCATTTGGAACAAGACCACAGTGAGTAATGAATGCCGGTAGAAGTATTTAAAGAGCCACAGAAAAAAGCTGATTGGCACGTGTGTTTTTCTGTTGCTCTTCAAAAAAACGAGTTTTCAGTCTCGGGGGTGTGTTTCCTGACCAATTATGTATGAGACACTTCCTCAAAATCCCCAGAATAAATCTAAGATAACTCAAGAAATCTGTAATGAATTTTGACATTTTACATTTACATTTAAGTCATTTAGCAGACGCTCTTATCCAGAGCGACTTACAAATTGGTGCATTCACCTTATGACATCCAGTGGAACAGTCACTTTACAATAGTGCATCTAAATCTTAAAGGGGGGGGGTGAGAGGGAATACTTATCCTATCCTAGGTATTCCTTAAAGAGGTGGGGTTTCAGGTGTCTCCGGAAGGTGGTGATTGACTCCGCTGTCCTGGCGTCGTGAGGGAGTTTGTTCCACCATTGGGGGGGCCAGAGCAGCGAACAGTTTTGACTGGGCTGAGCGGGAGCTGTACTTCCTCAGTGGTAGGGAGGCGAGCAGGCCAGAGGTGGATGAACGCAGTGCCCTTGTTTGGGTGTAGGGCCTGATCAGAGCCTGGAGGTACTGAGGTGCCGTTCCCCTCACAGCTCCGTAGGCAAGCACCATGGTCTTGTAGCGGATGCGAGCTTCAACTGGAAGCCAGTGGAGAGAACGGAGGAGCGGGGTGACGTGAGAGAACTTGGGCAGGTTGAACACCAGACGCGCGCTGCGGCGCCTTCTGGATGAGTTGAAGGGGTTTAATGGCACAGGCAGGGAGCCCAGCCAACATCCCCAGTCTCGAGTTGCAGTAATCCAGACGGGAGATGACAAGTGCCTGGATTAGGACCTGCGCCGCTTCCTGTGTGAGGCAGGGTCGTACTCTGCGGATGTTGTAGAGCATGAACCTACAGGAACGGGCCACCGCCTTGATGTTGGTTGAGAACGACAGGGTGTTGTCCAGGATCACACCAAGGTTCTTAGCGCTCTGGGAGGAGGACACAATGGAGTTGTCAACCGTGATGGCGAGATCATGGAACGGGCAGTCCTTCCCCGGGAGGAAGAGCAGCTCCGTCTTGCCGAGATTCAGCTTGAGGTGGTGATCCGTCATCCACACTGATATGTCTGCCAGACATGCAGAGATGCGATTCGCCACCTGGTCATCAGAAGGGGGAAAGGAGAAGATTAGTTGTGTGTCGTCTGCATAGCAATGATAGGAGAGACCATGTGAGGTTATGACAGAGCCAAGTGACTTGGTGTATAGCGAGAATAGGAGAGGGCCTAGAACAGAGCCCTGGGGGACACCAGTGGTGAGAGCGCGTGGTGAGGAGACAGATTCTCGCCACGCCACCTGGTAGGAGCGACCTGTCAGGTAGGACGCAATCCAAGCGTGGGCCGCGCCGGAGATGCCCAACTCGGAGAGGGTGGAGAGGAGGATCTGATGGTTCACAGTATCGAAGGCAGCCGATAGATCTAGAAGGATGAGAGCAGAGGAGAGAGAGTTAGCTTTAGCAGTGCGGAGCGCCTCCGTGATACAGAGGAGAGCAGTCTCAGTTGAATGACTAGTCTTGAAACCTGACTGATTTGGATCAAGAAGGTCATTCAGAGAGAGATAGCGGGAGAGCTGGCCAAGGACGGCACGTTCAAGAGTTTTGGAGAGAAAAGAAAGAAGGGATACTGGTCTGTAATTGTTGACATTGGCCGAGGATGTTTTAGTTGTGATATTTTACATCTAAGTAAGGTGTTTGGTACAGTATTTCTCAAGTAAAAAAATGCGTCACGTTGTTGTTTTCTTATGTAAAAATGTTAATAATAATCGGAACTGCTGGACAGGTCTGTCTCACTGTCTATGCTTTGTAATAGTATTAAATTCAATTAAACTGTACTGCAGTATCATAAACTTTTTTTCTCTCCAGAAGTCAAATGAAATGTAAAGTGTTCATTAAGCCACACTACTGCTTTTTATCAAAACAATGTCATTTCCGAACAAGAGAGCTGAAGGCTTGAGGGTCTGTTTTCAAATGCTACCTGGCCTGGGTAAGGTTGCGGGTAGGGTTGTGATTAAACCTCCAAGTTATCGAATTTGCTAGATCATTTGCAAGCTAAAGTTTGTGACAGTCTCTGCAGTCCTAAATATTCTATGACAGATGGTCCCTTATTCAGAGAATCTCTCATGCTATAAAATAATTCGATTTTACTATAGGCTATGGCAATGTTTTTCATAGATGTAGTCAACCCAATTTAAAAGTGCACATTTACATCCAAAACATTTTTTTTTAATATCGTGTAAGATCAACATATACACAATAATACATGAATAAATAATCAAATTGAATATCCTGTCTTGTAAGGTTAGCTAACGTTAGCAAGTGTTTTAGAGATGGGCTGACGTTAAAATGGAATAGCATGCATACAGTGACAGCTGGGTGAGAGAGGACTCTGATACAGTAGATCTGTTCAACGTCATCAAAGCCTTTATTAACATCAAGTCTTTATTTCGCGCGCGTCACGTTTCCATGGCGTCAATTCCAATGGAGCCAATGTAGTCCAAGGATTTATGGAGCACTCCACATCTGAAGAGCGGAAGTAGATGGAACGAACATTCCTTTGACTTCGAAAAGGTAGGGAACATTTCACTGACGAATTACGTAAATGACCTATTACACACGTATAAAACAATGGGGATACTGATTAATTAGGTTATGATGGGTTGTATTTTGTGATCGAGTTGCATTGGGGCTGTAGGTTGTCAATGTGTGCTGGCTTTACACAATACATATTGTCAGCTAGGCCACATTAACAAGGCACAAAGGCAAGTGCAAGTGAGCCCCGCTTGTTGCATGTAGTGGCTTTTTCTTTGATTGTGATTGTCATCTTAAAGGCTATAGGCTCAATGTGCGAATTTCTGTTGAAACTCATTTAGACAATATTTGTATACTTCCCATTAGATCTTTTGATTCTTCAAAATGTCAGAGAGACCATTTGTCGAACCTTTCAGGGAAAATACGTGAGTCTTCTGTTTATCTGTCATTCATATAACCTACTGGATTTTTACTGACCTACTTAAAAAATTGTATTTTTCCTCCCAACATTTTGTTAATTTGAGCTTTTAAGGCTCATGGTTGTTATGAATATTTAAAACGTGATCTCATGGCCACTTTACAGTAACAATCATTTCCTGTCACACTCTAGATCAAATTCAAATAATGTAGATGGTAGGCCTACTGTATTGCATAATAAGTTGGTAGAAAAACAATAACCCACCCTCTTCTCTTGTTGCTTTACTGGCCATTTAATCAGTCAATCCCATCAGTTGTCGGTAGCCTATATAACACATTTTGTATTAAAGTATCACGAGCAGCAAAACAGTCAACAGACATTCCCGTTCAGCTTCTGTGAAAAGTGTGGACTCATTAGGCCTGTGTGCGATGCCTATTGAATGGAAGATGTCTGTGACTGTAGGAAGTCTGTTTAGGAAACACCAAGTTATTACAATAGACTTCTTATTGTGTCTCCTTTATCATTCAAAAAACAAACGGCACCTCCACTTTCATCTGTTGGACCGAACTGTCAAATCGTGGGAATTCCGATCGCTGTCCTTGGTGCTGAATCCGCTTGCAGCCTAGGCTATTCGTTTGTTTACCTTTTACGTGGCAAAGTCGCTAACAGGCCGTATCAGGCGATGACGAATCTTATTATAACGTTTGGGCAATGTCCAATTATCCATGGGTTGAACATGCAGTGCATTTCCGAAATGCGAATGCAGTGTGTGTCTCCTTCCAAAGAGCCCTTAGGCCTAAGTGTGCGCACATTGCCTCATGCTCATGGAACAATATCATGCTTCTGACCAGATCCAATTGAGAAATATTGTTGTTTGTTTAAAAAAAAACAGTTGTATGGTGTTTTGTTTAATTTGATTAAAAATCAAACGTATTAGAAAGATTCACGATCCATGGGTTTATGGCAGTGTATTCATAAGGCTTCCATGCTTCCCCCCAAAATTGACCAATCATTTTTTTTAAATAACATAAAATAATGTATATTTCGTCTCTCTTTGTTTTATCATTTCCTTCAATTCACAAGAGGCTGAATGTACTGTATCTCGCCGGAGAAAGCATCAGCGCCCCTCTGTCTCTGAATGTGTAGGCCATTTATCTGATGCAGTCTGTTCCAAAAAAGACGTTGTTGCCGCCCGTAGCATTCAAGTTAATACACTGATCTACTCTATGGGTGATGAAGCCGAGGATATATTAAATGCTTCAACGTTGACCGAGGAAGAGAAACTTAACTACAGTGCCGTTAAAGACTGTTTTGAAACGCATTTTGTAGGGAGACACAACATTATTTTTTGAGAGAGCTAGGTTTAATATGCGCAAACAGGAGCAGGGTGAAACCACCGACAGTTTTATCACAGCTGTTCACAAACTAGCAGAACATTTTCAGTTTGGCGCGCTCAGGGAAGAGCTGATCCGAGATCGGATTGTAGTCGGAATAAGAAATATATCACTTTCTGAAAATTTACAGTTGGATTCCCAGCTTACCTTGTCCAAAGCTGTAAACCAGGTTAGGCAGAGTGAGACAGTGAAAAGACAGCAGACGATACTGCGCGACAGCAGCTCCTTGCAGAACGAAGAGAGTGGGGAAATACATGCATTTTCATACAGACAGCACCAGTAGCTAGTTCAAGTGTTTGTCGCAAATGTGGGAAATCCCCTTCCCAAAGGATGCGGAATGCAGGAAATGTCACAGGAGAGGACACTTTTCAGCTCTGTCGATTAAAGCAAATGCATGAGGTTTCAGAGGAGGTACAGCAGGACAGCATTTTTCTGGGAGAAGTAAAGGAAAACCATGCTGGCTGGCATTCAGACATTAAACTCAATGGGGAGGTTGTGTCATTTAAACTAGACACTGGGGCAGCAGTGACAGCTATCCCAACTAGGCTGTATAGCTATAGCAGAGATGGCCCTTTGCTCTCTACAAACAAAAAAATGGTACAGGCCCAGTAATAACATTTTACCAGTGGTAGGGCACTTGGTGATTAAACTGGAGAGTAAAGACAAAAGTGCCATCCAGCCTGTCTTCGTCATTGACTCTCTAGCCAGACCGTTGCTGGGGCTGCCAGCAATTGAAGCATTGCAACTCATTGAGAGAGTGAGCGAACTGGAGGACCCAGGTGAGATTTTCAAAAAGAAATTCCCCAAAGTGTTTTCTGGTCTAGGGAGGATAGAAGGTGACTATAAAATCCACCTGAAAGAGGATGCTGTCCCCTATGCCCTTACCACCCCCTGCCGGGTACCTATCCCTTTATTGGCCAGAGTAAAGGAAGAGTTGGGGAGGATGGAAGAAATTGGGGCGGTGTCTAAAATAGAGAGTCCCACAGACTGGTGTGCAGGGATGGTAGTGGTCCCAAAAGCCAATGGGGGAATAAGGATCTGTGTGGACATGACTAAATTGAATGCCCGCTCAGGTTTCTGGCAGATACTGCTGTCATCAGAGAGTAGGGCACTCACAACGTTTATAACACCGTTTGGCCGTTACTGTTGTAATGTTTTGCCATTTGGAATCGCTTCCGGTCCTGAGCAATTCCAAAGACGCATGTCCTAGCGTGGCGTCATAGTCCACGCGGACGATGTGCTCGTGTGCGGAAGGGACAGAGCAGAACATGATGTAAGGCTCACAGCAGTTCTGACCTGACTCCAGGAGACTGGCCTGACACTCAAAAAAATTCACTTTTGCACAATCAGAGGTCTTGTTCTTGGGACACAAAATCAGTGCAGCTGGAATAGAGCCGGACCCAGAGAAGATCAGTGCCATCACAGATATGCCCAGACCCCAGAATGTGGCTGAAGTCAGGACCTTCTTTAGGCATGGCCACATATATGGGTATGTTCCTCCCACAGTTCTCAAATACAACCAAACCTCTGAGAGACTTACTAGCCAAAGAGAATGACTTGTCATGGGGTCACATGCAACAGGTAGCGTTTGACAAAATCAAAGGAGATCTGGCCTCACAGAGAGTGCTGGCAAAAAGTATCAGCAGATGCATCATCCTTTGGGCTAGGGGTGGTCCTCACACAGCTGCAGGACAACATGGAGTGGCGTCCAATAGCATACATCTCCCGAAGCTTATCCGACACAGAGCAAAGATATGCTCAAGTGGAGAAGGAGGTGTTAGCTATCACATGGGCATGTGAAAGGCTCAGCCAATACCTTATTGGCCTGCAGTTTACAGCAGACTGATCACAAACCACTGTTGGCTCTGTTCGGGACAAAAGCACTTGGACGACTTGCCTCCCAGAGTTCTGCACTTCCGCCTCAGATTACTGAGGTTCACCTACAAGATGTGCCAGGGAAGGCACTGATCAAAGCAGATGCACTCTCCAGGGCCCCAATTAAACGTCCATTATCCGAGGAGGAGCAATGTCTAGAGGGTGAGGTACAGGTGTCCATTAATGCAATAAGGGACAGTCTACCTGCAAGTCAGACCAAACTGCAGCAAATTGCAGAGGAGTAACAACGAGACCACATCTGCCAACAGTGCAGCAGTGTAAAAAGGGATGTGAAGCCACCAGAGTGGCTGAAAGACTATGTTACGTGAAGAGAAAACATACTGTTGGGGACCATAACCAGCAAAAAGAGACTGTACCTAAAGTTAATGTACATACTGTGTGATTCAATGCTTTCATACTGTTTCAGGATGGGAAGTAGCATGTTAGAGAATAATACTGGTTTCCAAATTGCATTTCATTTATGCTTCAGTGGTTATGCATGTTGAGTTCTTGTTCATGGGAGAGAGGAAGATGTAGTAGGATGTCCTTGGGGGTATCCGTACCTATGTAGGACATGCGAGGGCTAGAACCTCGTTGTCGCGCGTCTTTATTTTAGATCATACTACAGACAGTGAGCTGTGAAAATATAACACTGTGCAGACATGCATGCAACATTCTGCATACAGTGGAATTCACTATTTGATGCAAGACTGATACCCTCTATAAGAAAAGTGCTAAAGGCCATCTTGTACAGTCTAAATGTGATTTTAATGGTAAAATTATCTTAACATTAATGAATAACTTAAAGCCTGCCCTGGGACATAGTGGACCTTAAATAGTTTAAAAATATATATTTTTGCTTACTGAAAGCTCTCTCGCCACGAGCAACAGTCACAGGCAGTGTGCAAAATATACGTAAAGCAATGCACACTTCTCCAAAAATGCTTTGCAACTGTATCTTACAAACTGCATTCAGGAGATCAAGAGGGCAGCATATACAGTGTTCAGGTGGAACACTTCATGATCAGTGGTTGGCACACAGAAGGGACTTTATCCTCACTAATCTGCCCAACTTTCAGAACAACAGAAAATTATCGTACAATTTTTGCAGTGGTGTGGAACCTAGTGTCCTTATGATGCTGTCCATAGCAGTAGAAAACACTTCAGATGGGAGTAGGGCTGGTTTAGAGGTATGGGGAGACCGGGCTGCGGAGACTGAAGCTGCATCTGTTGGCCTTGGCACCAGGCAGGTTCAGGGACAACTGATTTAGTATGAATAGCTTGCTAAAAGTTTGCCTGCATTGATTAAGATATTAAGTAACTAATGCTAGGGGAGCAAAAGTAGCCTATTTCACTATGGGCTAAGCTAACAGGTTCATTTCCATCACTCACGGACTACACCCACCTTTCTATGTGAAAAATTGGGTGACATACTGTCGCCGTTTCTTTTCTTTTCTCTTTCCTGTCTGTCTTTTCTTTCTGATCATTTTTGGAAGCCAGATTTTTCTTTAGGAAGCTGAGACATGATGCTCCACCGGCACACCTCACTCGCAATTCACTGCTAGCAAGTACTGTTCGCGCCTGGTTAGGGGGCAGGACCGAACCATTTCACTGTAAATAGGAGGGGGGCGCCCTGGGGCAACCAGCGAGCATTTGGCCTCTCTTGATAAAAAAAAGTATAAAATAATAGCCAATCAGCGTTAAGCTAATCTGAGTGAGCTCAACTGTAAATGATTTTTAAAAAATCCAGTTTGGGTTTGGCGTCACTCCTATCAAATCTCATTGAGAGTATACTTAATTGACAGAAACAACTTGAATTTTCACATCTTGTTGTGTTTTTGTCCTCCGGTGGCTAGCTAGCTAAAACTGACCCTTTCCTAAATTAGCCATTGATGGAGAAAGGGATTTGAACTTGTGGTTTTACTTCATTCTCCGTACCGGTCAATGATTATCAAGGTGATCCAACCATTCATTTATACATTGTGCCCCTAGCCTGAGAAGATAGAAGTTCAATATTTATCTAGATGTAGAACGCTCATGTTAACCAGCTAACGTTGCCCATGAAAGGAAGCTAGGCTAGCGAGCAAGCATTTTAGCCAGGTAGCCTAGGGCACACACACACACACACACACACACACACACACACACACACACACACACACACACACACACACACACACACACACACACACACACACACACACACACACACACACACACACACACACACACACACACACACACACACACACACACACACACACACACACACACAGTTAGCCTACCTTACCACTACACCTTAACTGTGAGACCTTTCTACCAGGCCAGAGTCCAGTGTGTCCAGCCATCCCCACACCTCGCCCTTCTCCCTGGGTAATTGTGAGCTCACCACTGTGTCCCTGAAAGTGGCAGAGGATAGCCCACTATGCCACAAGCCCAGAGTGATCCGCAGCAGTGCCCGCTTCGGAGTGCCCAGCCACAGCCCTTTCTTCTGTAGGAACAACCCCCACCCACAGAGGGTCAGGCACATCAAGGGTTAGTTTGATACACCCAGAGACACAAAGAGGCATGCACATTTGTACACATGCAAACACACGCACACACACGCACGCACACACACACACACACAGTGTCTATTCATTTACTAATAGTTGAGTCACATTCCCACCTAGCAGATGATAAGTAGCATTGGTACAGTGCCTCAATATGATTGAATTTACAGATAATTCAACAATGCCTCCATCCTTCATATAACACATTTTTAATCCATGTCTGTTGTTTGCACAGGTATCAATGACAAACAAATCTGTGCTGTCAATGATGTCACCTTTGGCCAGTTTCCCCAGTACTGCTTGGGCAGGGTCCTGACCCTTGAGAAGAATCTGGTGTTGCAGTCAAACATACCGACGGCGGCCATCGGCACCAACAGCACCTACCTCCCTATTGACGTCCTCACGGGCCTCCAGTTCTTCCCCCTGAAGCAGACGGATTCCCCCTCTCTGAGGTTATGTACGTTCAGACAGTCTGGCAGTCTGGCTCCAGATCTGTTTGTGTCATGTCAATGGGCATAGGAGTTGGCAAGACTCCTTCAATAGAGCAAGTCTCTGTAAATATGAACCTTTCTCTCTTTTTTTTATGGTGATGTCATTTATGTACAAAACCAGCCCTATTGATCCTGTGGTATGGTGTTGTAACAAAGTAGTTCTCTTGTCAAATGGATGTGCTCTGGTTCTTGCCCTGCTGCATCCAGCTGTATTCCCGTGGAGTAGCCTATTGTACATAATTTTGTGTTTACAACTATGATGTACCTACGCACTGGTAAACTAAGTTACGATGGCGTTATTTTGATCTTGTATTTTAGCTGCATGTTATGCCTTGGATATTATAGTGTTTCTGAAAGTCAAAAGAGGCATGTAGAGTGAGAATGAAACTCTAGCCCCTACTAGACTCTAGGGCATTCTGCTACAGGCTACAGGTAACCAGATATCAGTGTGGCGGTTAAGCACTTCACTGTATCCATCTACCCTATCATGTTACGGCTGCTGCACAAAGCAGCCTATTCAATACAAATGATAAAATGGTAGGGAAGATGAATGGAAAGCAACAATTATTTAAAACTGTGTTCATGATTGTGCCCTAAAGACACTCAAAATGTATGTATGTATTTGTGTGTGTGTGTGTACTGTATATGTGTGTGTGCATGTGTTGTTATCGACATTGTATTTGGGAAATTAAGTTACATAATGAAAATAATTGTACAGGAAAAAATACAAAATAATCACAGTGCTGTACAGTGTAAACATCGAAATCACATGTATGCAGGTGTCACACGTGTTTGTCAGATCTTGAATAAGGCATATGTAGGCCGTATTGCAGGCTTATGAACATGAGCATCTCCTGTCCTCAGTGCTAGCAGAGAATTAATTTGCTGCTTCTTTGTTCTCTTCCAAGTGACCGAGGCCTGGCGTGAGGAGTTGCGAGAGTTGACAGAGAGGGCAGGGCTTTTGGGAGCAGGTGGAAGAGGTGAGATGGAATATAATTTTTTCAGAAGATGAAATGTTATTATTATATACTGCCCAGCCAGGTCTAGGTCAATTCCACTTCAACTCCACCACAAGAAAGGCTGAATCCTAACTGGAGATCTCTTAACTCCAGATGTTGCCATTGATGAGAGAAAGATGGAGTGGGATTGAATTGAAATTGTATTGACCCCAACGCCAACTGCTGCATACTGCTGCAAAATATAAAATGTTGTTTAATAATGTAATCCTAACACTTAAGAGGAAACCATCTCAGTCAAAATCATTTTGGGGCCTCCCGAGTGGCGCAGCGGTCTAAGGCAAAGCATTGCAGTGCTAGAGGCATCACTGCAGACCTGGCTTTGATCCTGGGCTGTATCACATCCGGCCGTGATAGGGAGTCCCTTTGGGCGGTGCACAATTGGCTAAGTGTCGTCCAGGTTAAGGGGGGCTTTGGCCAGGGGGGCTTTACTTGACTCATCGTGCTCTAGCAACTCCTTGTGGCAGGCCGGACACCTGCAGGCTGACCTTGGTCGTCAGGTGAATGGTATTTCCTCCGACACATTGATGCGGCTGACTCCCGGGTTAAATGGGTGGGTGTTAAGGAGTGTGGTTGGGGCGGGTGTTAAGGAGCGAGAATGCATGAGTCGACCTTCACCTCCTGAGCACGTTAGGGAGTTACAGTAATGAGACAAGATCGAAATTGGGTGTAAAATACCCACATTATAAAAAAAAAAAAATTATAACATTTGTAAGTATTTTTATAGATGTACATTCTGTGTCTGGTGAAAAACATTTTTGGTTTGAGAATTAGGTTTAGGTAAGATTTAGGGTTAATATTAGAATTAGGGTTGTTGGTTGTAACCCCATTGCCCTCTGACCTCCAGGCAATGGTGTCGCCTTCTTTCCCCAGTCCAGCTGTGTGTCAGCCCTCGGGGGGTCTAGAGATGACAGAGAGGGGAACCTTAAACTACAGCTGATGGTGAGCACGAGTGAAATTCATGTTTGAAAAAAAATTCCAAGGCACTTCCCACTGGGTAACGACATCAATTGAACATCTATTCCATCTTGGTTCAACATGACAAGAAACAACGTTTATACAACCAGTGTGTGCCCAGTGGGTTGTCAGATAGAGTAAATTACAATTTGAATGTCTTTATTACATTGGCATGCTGTATAACATACTGCAAGGAATGTTAAAAACAATTGCAACTTGCATGTTTCAGTTATAGGTTGCCTTCATGATGGCCTTCGAGTTACAGCTTGTAACACGTTATGACACAGTTTGAATACTCTTATATGTTGTAGGTGATTGATATGTTGTGTCAGATACTGCAAACCGAGTCTATAGGAGATGTCCAGCAATGGATTCTGACAGCTGGTCAAAGAGGTAAGTGCACTGGACTGCACATATACACCAATCCATTTAGCATGCAGTCACTGTTATCTAGAGCCCTTTTCTAGTTGTTGAAATCCAGCTGCAGAGCATAGAGAGGGAAAGACATTTACATTACATTTACATTTACATTTAAGTCATTTAGCAGACGCTCTTATCCAGAGCGACTTACAAATTGGTGCATTCACCTTATGACATCCAGTGGAACAGCCACTTTACAATAGTGCATCTAAATATTTTAAGGGGGGTGAGAAGGATTACTTTATCCTATCCTAAGTATTCCTTAAAGAGGTGGGGTTTCAGGTGTCTCCGGAAGGTGGTGATTGACTCCGCTGTCCTGGCGTCGTGAGGGAGTTTGTTCCACCATTGGGGAGCCAGAGCAGCGAACAGTTTTGACTGGATTAGATAGATAAGATAGCTCTTTATTCATACCCCAAAGGAGATTTGATAGCACCATCCAAATGAACAGTAACAAAAGGGTACATTACCAAGAAACATTTTTATCACAGCATTAAAGTGAGACTCAGCAATTAGCATTGCCACAGGCAGAATGAACCAATAATATTGCAGAGGAGTGAGATGCAAGACACTCTCACACAAAGTATATGATACACTCACACAAAGCCTTTAAAAGTCCCTAAAATAGTGTTATTCGGGACCATAATCCCAAGTCCCTACTACGATCCATCAGGATGTAAACATTGATCTGTCATGGCGTTAACCTGTGGTGGTATTTACTTTTGTCCAGAAAAGGACCAGATTCTAAGTCTGCTGTCTTCCGCCCTGGCAAAGGACCCTGTCTCAGCCTATGAGGCTCCGGGAAGAGAGCAGCTGACAGTGAAGGAGGTTCAAAACCTCCCTCCTGCCTCCAGAATGGCTTCGATCAGTGAGGAGGATACCACCAGGTTAGTGTTTCCAACCAGAAATTGACGGCATTGTAAGACACCTATGCCAAATGTTGTCTACTGGGAGGATCGATTGTTGAAACATTTTGGTTGTTTTTGGGTCACTGGAAGATGGCAAAAGCTTTTAGTGGATCACAGCAAAAAAAATGACGTTTTGGAATCATTGCACATTGAAGTTGGCTGCACACTTCACAGTATACAGCCCCAGAACTAAATGCAACCTAAAAAGAAATGGATCACGTGGGGGGAGGAAATCCTAGTTTTTAAGGAAATCTATTTGAAATTGGATGAATGATGATGCAATGTCATGGAGCATGAAATTTCCATGCTGCCAAGAAATAGTACATCCCGCTATAACAATCTTCTGGCCACTTGAATCATTGTCAATATCTGGCTGCCACTTCCCCCCTGGACAAAAACTGGAAGTTGTGCACCCCTGCACTAGGTGCTGTATAGAAATACTGCGACCCACTGGCCAATACATTTAACCTATTCAAAAAGGACAGCCTGTAATGTATTTACAAAATATATTATGTTTTCTCTTCACAGAGATCATTCCCTAGACATTATGCCAAACTGTGACTTAGGTGAGTCTCCAAGGTTAAGTCCTGACAAATAATATAATTTGTTGACCTAGTAATTAATATATTGATTGATTCACTCAATTTCTGGAGGTCTGTCTGTCTGTCTATTTATGATACACCATTCCCAGGTAAACTGGAGGATGCAGGCACAGAGAGGGCAGAGTCCAAGACCCACAGGCAGAGACACATTGCCAGACCCCTGAGTACCCAGAGGACCCTGTGTAGCCCCACCGTGTGCCACCTCAACCAAAAGGTGGTCCTACGTTACACCAAGCGGGCCCTGATGCCTCACACACCACCTGAAGTGTTCCAGGCCGAATGGCCCAACTATACCCAGCAGGCACCTGGCTCACTCGTGATATAAAACACAACTCTGGCTATACACCTGGGGCTGGTTCAGGAAGTTGCAACGTTACTGAACGTTCAGATAGAAATGTATGATGTAGAATAGATACCATTGTCTGTCATGTTGAATAGGTTATTGTATCAGCTCTAGTGATTCTATTCATATCTGCAACACTCTGAACGCTGTGCCCTAATGAATGAACCCCTCCCGTGCATCTCAATAGACCTCTTATTCAGCAATCGGTCATTTTGGTAGTCATTTTGTTCTGATTTGGTTTGAATTAGATTTTGAATTAGTTTCATTGAGGTGGAAAGGGAGTTAAAATGGGATTTGAGTATAATCATTAGTTACAACAATACGTTTTACACTGTAATGACATAAGTAGTTACACAGTAATAATGGCAATGTAACTTAAGTGTTACCACATACTGCACCACTATTAGTATTTCTAGACTGACAATTGTTCACACAAATAGAATAACATCATCTGAAAGACTATAAAGACAATAGGATCCGTAGTCAATATATCTGTATATTTATCTCACTCATTTCCCGAAATGCATGAAAAAATAAAGTGAATCAATGAATGCTTGTTAATGAATACAATAGACTGTGTACTACTCCCTTCACAGAACAGCGCAAACTGGCTCTAACCAGAATAGAAAGAGGAGTGGGAGGCCCCGGTGCACAACTGAGCAAGAGAACAAGTACATTAGAGTGTTTAGTTTGAGAAACAGATGCTTCACAAGTCCTCAACTGGCAGCTTCATTAAATAGTACCCGCAAAACACCAGTCTCAACGTCAACAGTGAAGAGGCGACTCCGGGGATGCTGGCCTTCTAGGCTGAGTTGCAAAGAAAAATACATATCTCAGACTGGCCAATAAAAAGAAAAGATTAAGATGGACAAAAGAACACAGACACTGGACAGAGGAACTCTGCCTAGAAGGCCAGCATCCCAGAGTTGCCTCTTCACTGTTGATATTGAGACTGGTGTTTTGCAGGTACTATTTAATGAATCTGCCAGTTGAGGAATTGTGAAGCATCTGTTTTTCAAACAAGACACTCTAATGTACTTGTTCTCTTGCTCAGTTGTGCACCGGGGCTTCCCACGACTCTTTCTACGTCACTCGCTCTGAGACCTTGAAGTAGTGGTTCCCCTTGCTCTGCAAGGGGCTGCGGCTTTTGTGGAGCAATGGGTAATGATGCTTTGAGGGTGACTGTTGACGTGTGCAGAGCGTCCCTGGTTTGCGCCCAGGTCGGGGCGAGGGGACAGACTTAAAGTCTATACTGTTACACTAACAGAATTGCAAAAGGGTTTTGTAATGATCAATTAGTCTTTTAAAATGATACATTTGAATTAGCTAACACAACGTGCCATTGGAACACAGGAGTGGTGGTTGCTAATAATGGGCCTGTGTACTCCTTTGTAGATATTCCATAAAATAAATCAGCCGTTTCCAGCCACAATAGTCACTTACAACATTAACAATGTCTACACTGTATTTCTGATCAATTTGATGTTATTTTAATGGACGGAAAATGTGCTTTTCTTTCAAAAACAAGGACATTTCTAAGTGACCCCAAACCTTTGAACTGAAGTGTATATAAATATGATTCTCCAATAAAGACTATGAGAAAAAACGACTTCAATGTCAAGGAAATTACTTCACTGCTTGATAAATTCTAGAACTGTTATTTCCCTTTCCCTCGCAATGTAGTCAAAGATAAAAATCATCCAAAATGTAAACCCAGATCAATTTTGTCCTTGATGCAGATAGGGGTCACAGGTCAAGGATCAGTCAGCGTCCCCTCCCACATATCCCCACATCCATTCTTACCATTAGAGTGGCAAACGCAAAACTGACCTCAAATCGGTGCTTACAAATTCCTCCACACAAACACGGCAGAACGCCAAGCACCTACCATTGGCCCATATGCTGTCTGTTATAGAGTGACGTATATATTCCGTTTCCTTCAACGGTGTGTGCAACAATGTCAGTGTTTATTGCTAAATTAGGTGAAAGGTTCAATCTCAAAATGACGTCGTCTCACTACCGAGGGGTAAATGTCACCATTGTTTTCAACCTTTTAATCGTACGTTGAAAATGTTAAGAGTATTTTTATTGTTTTGAACTTGTTGCTGAAAGTTGGGCAGAATTCGGCAGTATCGCTACAGCTGTGAAACTAACGTTACTGTTTTATCCTACATGTAATTGTCTCACTGATTTGTTTATCATGATAGGCTACTACTTGAGGACGAAACCTCGATGTCAATTCGCACTTGTGCATGCGCTGTTGATAAGGCTATCGTCCTCTTCTCATCCGATTGATCGTCATGACCATTAGGTATGTCGTAACAGAAATGAACTGCTCGCGTACAAAGTATCATCTCCCGCCAACAGTGGGCATTGCGAAGGGATTGTCAAATCTCAGCTCTACAAGTTAATGATTTGCTCTTTACCTCGTACTTAGTACTTGAGCGTGGAGTTTGGATTCTGCCCTCCACGCCGATGACCATAATTCGAATAGTTTGGTAGCCGAGCCTTTCTTTCTGGCCTGTGAGCGCCGATCCAGTCAACTTTTACCTGCGGCCACCTTCTTGCTCCTAATAGATTTCAACATGTTAGCTCTCTTTGTGCTTTTGCTCTGCATAACATCTTCATTTTCTGCTTCCACTAGAGGTGAGTTATTTGTTTAATGTACGGATATGTGTGATGAATATGTTATTGTATATTGTGTTGGTGTGTGATTTGCTTAGAGTATGTTAGCGGTTGGGTTCTATGCTTTTACAGTCCGTGACCTTGGAACTTCTGTCAACCTTTTGAATGGTCTTGCAACAATCAACAAATCACTTTCACTGGAGATTCATCATTTCATAGCACATGTTTGTTCCTATATTCAACAGTCAAATAGTTTCCTGGTGATGTAAGGTGGGCTACCGAGTGGTACAGCGCTCTAAGACACTGCGTCTCAGTGATAGCGGCGTCACTATACACTCTGGTTTGATTCCAGGCTGTATCACACCCGGCCGTGATTGGGAGTCCCATAGGGCAGTGCCCAATTGGCCCAGCGACGTTGGGGTTGTCCTGGGGTAGGCCATCCTTGTAAATAAGAATTTGTTCTTAACTGACTTGCCTAGTTAAATAATAACGTACACTACAAATAGTAATTACTCCCCTGAACATTAAGGCAACCTGCAGGGTAGATATTGTGGATATTACTGTAGCTGGTGGTAAAGTAGTTTTTTTGGGGGTGTCAATTCTATGAATCATAGGTGATATGAATGAAATGATTTCCTGTTCAACTTGGTCAAAATGGTTCAATACAGCTGTCTGTGGCAGGTTTTGTATGTTTGATTCAGCACTTTGTGATTGGTGATGCAACCCGAAAGTGACACGTCAGTCTTGACTCATGGCCTAATGTCAATTGTTTTCTAATGCTACATACTGTATTAGAGCAATCAAGCACTTCAATAGTCCACCCCACAACGTTCTGTCTCCAGTGTTGCTTGCGTCCATCAGAAACGTAGACCATAGTAGGTTTAGCTCACGGGGGTTCTCGTAAATAATGACACATTATTACAAGTTGCAATTGGACCACGATGAAGGGCTCACCTTCTGAATCCAGGATGCCTGACAGTATGAATGTATAAATATTACTGTCTGTTTTTTAAATCATCTGCTACAGAGGATAAGATGTTTGGAAGTATTTAGCATAAAGCTACACATGGTTTTACAAGTGTCAGTCTCATCCACCTGCCTGATCTTTCGCTGTCGAACCAGTAGCAATTAGCTAGGGGACCAGGTAGCGTGTGTAATGGTTAAACAATTAATTGTTGCCGGGCCAAAACATTACAAATCCAACAGGGTAATAAATGAATCCAATCTGTACTCAAGCCTTTTTGTTATGATTGAGATACAAAGGGGAAGTATTTGACTGCCGTAAAGCAGATGATTTGAGGGAAATGCCTTAATTCAATCGCTGCTTAATGGTATATACCAACTATTTTGTTTAGGAGATGTTTTGACAGACATCTCACTCAGCAGTGAGGGCCATTTGGTGTTAACCAGCGTGTTTACATTGTTCTGATGAAAGACCGTGATATTTATATAGAGAAACACGGGTCTAAGTGAATCCCAACCATTTGGGGTCCTCCGTGAGTTGTCAGGGTCTCAGTAGCCATGTTCAAAATGCGCATAGCCCAGTGCAAACACCCTTGGTTGTCACCCAATTGACTCCAGAAAAGTGACACAGGAATATTTTACTCCAGAAAAGTGACAGTTGGTTCCAATTAGCCAGGGTTAACAAATGCTTGTGTAAAAGGACATTAATCTGGCCCGGGGCTAATTTCAACCCAGGGTTAAAGATAGCCCTGGGCTTAGAGAACGCAGTTTGAAAAGGCCTAGCGGGGCTCAGCAAGAGAACTGATTTGAGAACCCCTGCTCTGTCACTCATCACTGTAACGTTTGATCTCACTCTGCGATTCCTGCACGCCCCCTCTTGTTTCAGGTGCTGGTGCTGCTGGACCCAGGCTGAACAATGACCAGTTGTACAAATTCAGCTACACCACCGAGGTGCTGGTGGACAGGGCCAAGGGGTCAAAGGATGGCAGTGTCGGTTATAGGATCTCCAGTGACGTGGATGTCAACTTAGTGTGGAGAGACCCCAGCAGCAAGGACGACCAGCTCATCCAACTGGTGGTAAGTAATCCCACAGCACCACCTCCTCACCCTGACTTTGCCAAAAAATGTACTTACTATGGCTGTGATATGTGGTCGTCCCACCTAGCTATCTTAAGATGAACGCACTAACTGTAAGTCGCTCTGGATAAGTGTCTGCTAATTGACTCAAATTTAAATGTGTGTTGGCTGGATGTACCTGAATCCCAAATGCCTAGCCCCTAGAACCCCAGCCCCTAGACCCTATGCTCTTCTGTAGGTCTGAGAGGATTGGATAGGTGTAACTGTTTTATGGCAATAACCCTACCTCGCCATATGATAGCCTAGTTGGAATTTTTGCCATATCGCTTAGACCTATCCAGTCTTTTCAGATCTACACAAATGCAGGGGCTAGGGGTTTATTTAGGATTCATTCAGGGACAGACTGAGAGACCAGACTGTGATGTAACCTGGTTACATGTTTCCCTGGGATATTCAATAAAAAATACATAAATAAAAACACTTGTTTTGGGAAGATACATGTTGGAGTTTATACATGCAAAATATTGTGTATTTATAATGGATCCCCAGTAGCTGCTGCTCTTCCAAAATTAAGGCAGTTTATACCATTTTAAAAACATTACCATACATTCAGATTGTGTGCCCTCAGGCCCCTGCTCCACCACTACCACATATACAGTACAAAATCAATGTGTATGCTGTCTTTACAATGTGAAAGGAAACTCAACCACATATTGATATGATCCTGGGAAAGAGGTTCTTAATGTCTCCTGTAATTGGAAAGAATAGAAAAATAAGCATGGTCTGATTGTGTAAAAATAGTACTTAACTCCCTGAGGGGCCTGTCTAAGAATAAAAAAAAAATGTTTTTAAAAAGGCCTGGGTTCAAATAGTATTTGAATTCTGTTAACTACTTAAGTTGTGCTTAATTGTGTGTGCCTGGCTCAAAAGCAGTCATCTCAAAAGTGCCAACATGCCTGCCTGGAATTCCAGACAGGCTAAACCAAACACTGGCGGTTTTTGAATAGGTTCAAATAGTATTTGAAATAATTAAGTCTATAACTTCCACTCTGGTTGTATTCTATGGAGAATATTGATATTGAGCTGCTTGAAATGTCCTAATCTTCTAACAAGCTCCTCCATTCCCATCCGCAGATCTCAAACGTGAAGATAAAAAGTGTGGCCCAACGCTCAGCCAAGAAGGACATATTCCAGGGCGCCACAACGCAAAGCCTTCTCGGAGAGAATAAGCTGGCAGCACTGGAAAGGCCGTTCGTGGTGCACCTGAAAAACGGAAAGGTAAGAGCTGTGGATGTTGGTTAGTTTCTATTGTAAGACATTATTAAGGGGCCCGTTCAAACTCATAACAGGTCTTACAAATAATTACTGCATCATAATGCATTATACTTGCAGCTAAGTAAAGTGTTACTATGTTTTTATTGATGCATAATGCAAAATTATTGCTTTAACTTAAGGCAGTTACTAGGAACATGAATGTGCTTTGGGTATACTGTAGTGGAGATTATCTGCCATAGGTAGATGTTGTAGGATGTTTAATTGTTACGAGAAGTATACTAGATAGAAAAATAGCTATTTGTAGTATATCATTGTAGTACTATTGCTGTTATATCTTCATAGGTCAATAGTCATAAAAGTATTGTGCAATTGTACATTTATATCAACCATCACTTATACTACAATCAGTTAAGATTTAAAAAAATACTAAGTCTAGTATGGGAGCCATTTCTGGAGCATCATTGATGACATCTGTATCGCTGGGGACTATTAATGGAACCGTAATTGGCAATGTGTTGGTGTGGTGACGCTGGAAGGGGAAATACCAGACAGATGGTGAGTACAGGGCAAGGGTCAATCCTTCAGATTGCTGGCCGGCCGGTTATCAGATCTCACGAGAGAAGCGTGGGGGCATCGATCGGCGTGGCAAAGGGGTGCCGTTCCTGGATGACACAGACTGGGTGAGGTGAATAGGTCAACCAGTTGATCAGTGAATGTCCTGTTGAATGCATTGTGATCAGCTTAATCTGTTATGAAAATATTGCGAATTTAGCACGGGACTGTATATATTGAAACTAAATGTATCTCATGGTATTACGAACTATAATAAGTGACTACATAAACTCACTGGCCAGTTTTATTAGGTACACCCATCTACTACCGGGTCGGACGCCCCTTTGCGTTCAACAGGAATGTTCCACAGGGATGTTGGTCCATGCTGACGTGATGGCATCACACAGTTGATGCAGATTGAACGCCTGTTAGCCTGCACGATTCTTGCCATTCTCCTTGGACCTCTCTCATCAAACAGCTGTTTTCGCCCACAGGACGGCCGTTGACTGGATGTTTTTGTTTGTCGCACCATTATCGGTAAACCCTAGACGCAGTCGTGCGCGGAAAAACCCAGGATACCATGCTCAAAGTTGTTTAGGTCACTTGTGTTGCCCATTCTAACGTTCAATCGAACAGTAACTGATTGCCTTGATGCCTTTCTGCCTGCTTTAAATTACAAGCCACTGCCATGTGACTCACTGTCTGTAGGAGCGATCCATTTTCATGAACAGGATTGTGTACCTAATAAACTGGCCGGTGAGTGTAAGATAATGAGTGACATGATTTTGAAACTTTTGTGATAATAGACCTTAGGGTGACTGTTTGTTTTTACTACAATGTGATTTATTGTCTGCAACCTTTGTACTTTTGTATTGTATTTTGGACTTTTTATGCTGTAGTCTCTGCAATGTTAGACATGGTTTTTCAAATGAAGCTTTCTATCTCTCTGAGTTGATAATGGCGGAGTATGGACAAAATAAGGTTGAAGAATGAAGAAGAATGATTGTCTTCAACAAATATAATAACTAAAACCTAATAAATCTAGTGGTTTAATCTAAACCTCAAAGTGTGATTTTTACAGTGTGATGCCTTGAGTTGAGTGGAATACGCTGTGAAGGTGAATAAGACATTTGTTTGATAGTGTCTGACTGCAGAATGTGTCTTGGGTTGCCATGGGCATTCCTTGCCAAGAAAGTGACTATTTTTGGCCCCTGTGCCACGCCATGGCCATACTGTCAGGTTTCAGGTAAGACCCAGATGTAGACCGTGTCAAAGAAACAAACATTTATTTCTAGTACAGGGGCAGGCAAACAACAGGTCAGTAATCCAGAGAGGGTACAAGGGGGTCAGGGCAGGCAGGGGTCAATAATCCAGTGACGTGGGGCAAGTCAGTTAAGAACAAATACTTATTCTCAATGATGGCATAGGAACAGTGGGTTAACTGCCTTGTTCAGGGGCAGAATGGCAGATTTGTACCTTGTCAGCTCGGTGGATTTGATCTTGCAACCTTTTGGCCGTGTCCAACGCTTTAACCACTAGGCCACGCTGCTGCCCCAAGGTATAGAACAGCAGGCAGACTCCGGGTCAGGGCAGGCAGACTCCGGGTCAGGGCAGGCAGAATGGTCAAAACTGGGACGGACTAGAAAGCAGGAACAGGGCTGCTTAGGTTTCACGAAATGAATTGGCAACAGAGAACAAAGGTATAAATACACAGGATAGTGAGGAAGATGGGTGACACCTGGAGGGGGATGGAGACAAGCACATAGACCGCTGAAACAGATCAGGGTGTGACACATACCTTGCCAAGAGAAAAGGAACTCCCTCAAGATGCATTTCACAGTCAGACCCTATGTAGTCAGACCCTACGTAGTCAGACCCTTTTCCATTTGTTGACATCTCATCATTATCTGAGGCACATTGATGATATTAATCGGAGAGAAGTACTGCTAATTTGGCTGTTCTGTCCCTTGACTCTGCACTGTTTCGTATCATATTGACTTGTTTTTGTTCCATGCCTCTGTTTCAGGTGAGCAGCTTTTACTGCTACAAGGCGGAGCCTGCTTCCATTAAGAACTTGAAAAGGGGTGTGGCTAGCTTGCTGCAGGTGCAATCCAGATCTGGGAAGGTCATAGAGGTAAATGAGACCCAATGCATATACAGTTACAGGAAATTGTGGAAACATTTAATCTGTAGTCCTATTTTAGCAGGCACTTACTAAGAGATGATGTGGTAACAATGAGCACTTTTGAATACACTTTTAACTAACTCAATTGGTAACCACCGCCGTGTACCAAATTGGTTCTATATATATATATATATTACACACACACACTCTCTCTCTACTGGTCAAAAGTTTTAGAGCACCTACTCATTCAACAAGGGTTTTTCTTTATTTTTACTATTTTATACATTGTAGAATAATAGTGACGACATCAAAACTATGAAATGACACACATAATCATGTAGTAACCAAAAAAGTATTAAACAAATCTAAATATATTTGAGATTATTCAAATAGCCACCCTTTGCCTTGATGACGGCTTTGAACGCTCATGGCATTCTCTCAAGCAGCTTCATGAGGTAATCACCCCACCTGACATTAGCCAGGTGGAAATGTGTCCTTTCATCTAATGAGTCCAAATTTTAGATTTTGGGTTCCAAACTTTGTGAGACGCGTTGCTGGTGAACGGATGATCTCCGCATCTGTATTTCCCACCGTGAAGCATGGAGGAGGAAGTGTGATGGTGTAGAGGTGCGTTGCTGGTGACACTGTCTGTGATTTATTTAGAATTCAAGGCACACTTAACCAGCATGGCTACTACAGCATTCTGCAGCGATATGCCATCCTATCTGGTTTGCTCTGTCATTTGTATTTAAACAGGACAATGACCCAATACACCTCCGGGCTGTGTAAGGGCTATTTAACCAAGAAGGAGAGTGATGGAGTGCTGCTTCAGATGACCTGGCCTCCACAATCACCTGACCTCAACCCAATTGAGATGGTTTGGGATGAGTTGAACCGCAGAGTGAAGGAAAAGCAGCCAACAAGTGCTCAGCATATGTTTGAACTCCTGTTGGAAAAGCATTCCAGGTGAAGCTGGTTGAGAGAATACCATGAGTGTACAAATCTGTCAGCCACCCTTTGCCTTGATATTTGAAGAATCTCAAATTTAAAATGTATTTTGATTTGTTTAACACTTTTGGTTACTCCATGATTCCATGTGTTATTTCATAGTTTTGATGTCTTTACTATTATTCTAAAATGTAAAAATAAGAAAAACCCTTGAATGAGCAGGTGTCATGTCATTAAAAATAATAATGCACTGTAAAATGTTATTTTACCAAAAACAGTTGTAAGTTTGCAATGAATTCTCAATGTAAATAATTCGAACAAATGCTTAATTGTTTTTCTATGGTTTTCTGTGTGAGTACTTTTGGTTGACTGACTGATCTTTCTGGGAACAGAATGATGTGTCAGGGAGGTGTACAGTAGAGTACAAGGCTTCCCAAGGCCAGGTGATAAGGACCAAGGCTTTGGAGACCTGCAAGACCGCAGAGACCGGCTTCACCACCTACATTCAGGTCCTGGGCGTGAGTGGAGAGTCCAGTTCTGTCACTGTTTTCACCCTGGAGGATGGCTTCATTAAGTCAGCCACAGCCAAGGAGACTCACATCTTAGCAGTCAACGCACGCCGCACCACCGCCGCTAAAATCGTGTCCAGGTTTGTCACATACGCCAAATACAACAGGAATGCTTACTTACAAGCCCTTAACCAACAATGCGGCTTTAAGAAAAGTATGACACGAGAGTCAAATGGAATTTTAATGGTGAAATTCTGCTGTAAACATTGAGGCAATAGTTGTATTTCTTCTTTGTGTTTACTACATTAATCCAACACGTGTTCTTTCATTGTAAAAGTAATGTTATTTTTTCACTTACTGATTTTGAGTAGGCTTTCTGAGCGCATCAATTGCAAGGAACAGAAACTGATTTGATTTGGATTTGTTAATTTATGTTGTCCTCAGACAAAACTTGACGCTGGTAACAATTGAGGCTGGGCCATTTGAGGCGGCGGGGAAGAATGTCGCCAGTGTTGTCAAATCACTTGATGAGAAATTGTATGCGGTTGGTGTGACAGCTGAGAAGGTCAAATCCCAATGCAAGGGCTGTCAATCGGTGAGTGGTTGTGAGAAACAACAAAGTAAAAAAAGTGCTTCACGTCGTTTTTCAACCTTGGACGCAGACTTTTTCCTCTGAAAGATTCCAATATAACCTTCAATATAATCTTCAATTCAGCTTTTACATTGACGGTATTGACTCTCAAACTAAATGCTTAAAAAAATGACTCTTTGCTATAGAATAATTAAAAAGGGCAGAGGAAAACTGTACGATGCTGGCCTGGTTGATTGCTGGAATGGTGCTAGAATGAAATCATCAGAACCAACACAGTACAGGGTGTTACAATTAGTGTGAAAAGCCCTTGTGATGTCTGCATTTACCAAATATTATCACACTATCGATGCATGTCCTGACCAAACATGTAATTAAGAAATTAGCATCCCCCCCCCCCCTTCTTTTCCTCTTCTCTGCTCACCCCGCTAGCTGTTTGAGCACTGGCAGGAGGTCCAGAAGCAGTTTGAACCAGATAGCTTGTCAAAGGCCATCGCTCCCCGACGCTTCCTGGCTCTCATCCAGAGCATAAGGAAAGCCTCCAAGGACGAGATCCTCCAAGTGCTGAAGAGCTCCACCAAGACTGCCCTGTAAGGCCACCTCTCTCTCTCTCTCTCTTTTTGTCTGCCTCTTTCTCTCACCCTCCTCTTTTTTCTCTTTTCCGCTTCACTCCTTCTCTTCTCTCTATTTTCACTTCTCTTCTATCGCTCTCTCTTCTCAATCTCTTGTTTTCTCCTCTTTTTTTTAATGTATGTTTTGTCTTTTTCTCTCTCAGGCTGTGATGCTTTCTTATGAGATGTAGTGACTTGTCACCCCATTTCCTTGCTGTCTGTCTCTCGCCCCTTGGGTCTTTTGGCCAGAGCCACATAGTTAACTATATAGGGAATATTGTGACATTTTAGACTTCTGACTCACTGCCTCTCTCCAACTGTCGGGGTCTGCAGACCTCAGGTGGTGGACGCCGTGACCTCGTCCCAGACGCCCGCCTCCCTGGACGCCATGCTGCAGTTCCTCAACTTTGCCGACCCCAAAGGCCTGGTTCTGCAGGAAAGGTTCCTGTACGCCTGCGGCTTCGCCTCGCACCCCAACGAAAGAATGCTCCAGGCTTTGGTGGTGAGTGGCCAATGGCTGCCAATGGCTGCCACTTGCTTAAACTCTACAAACCAAAATGAATGTAATGCATTTCCAACACAGCGAGATGGGGAGAAATTATTTGGTAAAAGTCCGTTCAACGTTTTCAGTTGGTTAGACAGATATGTCATTGTGACTTCTGACAGGCACCACAACACAACACTAGACCAACCCCCAATGCTCTGCTCCCAGTGAAAATCATTGAGTTACTTAGTTTTTTACCGATCTGTTTTTTTCTGGTTTGAAAGTACCCTTATGCTCATCATCAGGGCAAACATCCATACAATTAGCTCCGGTTAGAGGAGATGGAGGAGACTGAAACGAAAACATATCCTTAACGTACTTTGCTTCCTCTTTCAAATATAATTTGGTGAATCATAGGTGACTCTGTCATTTGCAAGTTTCATTAAATTATTCTTTTGTAGCATTTCAGTGTTGAAGATTAAACAATAATTTGGTGCATTTTTTCCCCCATTTTCCATCCAGTTTGCTTTATTAATATAGTATATTACATTACACTGGATCTTTCTTTCTTGAATAAGTTCCTCCATTTCTTTTTGTTTTTCCTCAGTACAGGTTTTATTGCTATCTAACTGTACTGTTAGTACTTCCATTTCCTTTGTTAATATGGACTCTTTTGATCTAAATTGCTTTTGTTTTAGAGATGAGTACTGAATTGCATGACCTCTAAAGGCACATTTAAGTGTCCTGTACAATAAGCGGATTTGCTGTACCTATGTTATGCCTGAAAAAAGCAAGTTATATATTCCTCTGTCCTAATTAAAAACAAGTTATCATCCAATATGATAGATTACATTTCCAATATCCTCGCCAAGAGTAATATATATATGTTAATTATCTGATGGTCCGACCGCATTCTGTCCCCTATCAACACTTTTTTTCACTTTCGGTGCCAACAACACTGACCTAAGAAAGAAGTCAAGACGACTAGCTTGATTAAGCCTCCGCCATGTATATCTCACTAGGTCAGGATATTTAAGCCTCCATATATCCAATAGTTCCAATATATCCATGACATTCGTGATAGTGTGATTTCCTTTACAGTCCATTGAGGTATTTAAAACAGTTATAATCTCCCACCATGATAATATTGTATTGCTTGCAGGGTTGATAGTTTATTATATATATATTTTCAAAGAAGCGTGTATCATCATTATTTGGTCCGTAAAGGTTAATGAGCCATGTCTGTTTATGGTCCAATAACAACATATTTAAAATCATCCATCTACCTTGTGGATCTGTTTGGACAATTTGCACATTCGGATCAAAATTACTGCTAATATCATCATCCCTTTTGATTTTCTTTACCCATGGGAGAAGTATTTTTCACCCACAGTCCATTTTCTACTCACCTTCATCTAAAATTGTTAAATGAGTTTCCTGTAAACAATCATTTATAATTAATTAATTAATGGTATATCTACATGGGCGTACAGGCGCCCATTATGAGCAACCATTACTCCTGTGTTCCAATGGCACGTTGTGTTAGCTAATCCAAGTTTATCATTTTAAAAGGTTAATTAATCATTTGAAAACCCTTTTGCATTAAGTTAGCACAGTTGAAAACTGTTGTTCGGATTTAAAGAAGCAATAAAACTGGCCTTTAGACAAGTTGAGTATCAGCATTTGTGGGTTTGATTACAAGCTCAAAATGTCCAGAAATAATGCACTTTCTTCTGAAACTCATCAATCTATTCATGTTCTGAGAAATGAATGCTATTCCAAGTGAGAAATTGCCAAAAAACTGAAGATCTGGTACAACGCTGTGTACAACTCCACAGAACAGTGCAAACTGGCCCTAACCAGAATAGAAAGAGGTGTGGGAGGCCCTGGTGCACAACTGAGCAAGAGGTCAAGTACATTAGTGTCTAGTTTGAGAAACAGACACCTCACAAGTCCTCAACTGGCAGCTTCATTAAATAAACTCAGCAAAAAAATAAACTGCCCTTTTTCAGGACCCTGTCTTTCAAAGATAATTTGTAAACATCCATATAACTTCACAGATCTTCATTGTGAAGGGCATAAACACTTTCTCATGCTTGTTCAATGAACCATAAATAATGAATGAACATGCACCTATCGAACGGTTGTTAAGACACTATCAGCTTACAGACAGTAGGCAATTAAGGTCACAGTTATGGAAACTTAGGACACTAAAGAGTATCCCTGCTCATCTGCGTGAACGTGCCTTAGGCATGCTGCAAGGAGACATAAGGATAGTGGATGTGGCCAGGGCAATAAATTGCAATGTCCGTACTGTGAGATGCCTAAGAGAGCGCTACACAGGGAGACCGGATGGACAGCGGATCGTCCTCGCAGTGACAGAGCACGTGTAGCAACATCTGCACAGGATTGGTACATCTGAACATCACACTTGCGGGACAGGTACAGGATGGCAACAACTGCCCGAGTTACACCAGGAACGCACACTCCCTCCATCAATGCTCAGACTGTCCACAATAGGCTGAGAGAGGCTGGACTGAGGGCTTGTAGGTCCGTTTTAAGGCAGGTCCTCACCAGACATCACCGGCAACGATGTTGCCTATGGGCACAAATCCACCATCGCTGGACCAGACCGGACTGGCAAAAAGTGCTCTTCACTGACGAGTCGCGGTTTTGTCTCACCAGGGGTGATGGTCGGATCCGTATTTATACATTACATTTACATTTAAGTCATTTAGCAGACTCTCTTATCCAGAGCGACTTACAAATTGGTGCATTCACCTTATGACATCCAGTGGAACAGCCACTTTACAATAGTGCATCTAAATCTTTTAAGGGGGGGGTGAGAAGGATTACTTTATCCTATCCTAGGTATTCCTTAAAGAGGTGGGGTTTCAGGTGTCTCCGGAAGGTGGTGATTGACTCCGCTGTCCTGGCGTCGTGAGGGAGTTTGTTCCACCATTGGGGGGCCAGAGCAGCGAACAGTTTTGACTGGGCTGAGCGGGAACTGTACTTCCTCAGTGGTAGGGAGGCGAGCAGGCCAGAGGTGGATGAACGCAGTGCCCTTGTTTGGGTGTAGGGCCTGATCAGAGCCTGGAGGTACTGAGGTGCCGTTCCCCTCACAGCTCCGTAGGCAAGCACCATGGTCTTGTAGCGGATGCGAGCTTCAACTGGAAGCCAGTGGAGAGAGCGGAGGAGCGGGGTGACGTGAGAGAACTTGGGAAGGTTGAACACCAGACGGGCTGCGGCGTTCTGGATGAGTTGTAGGGGTTTAATGGCACAGGCAGGGAGCCCAGCCAACATCGAGTTGCAGTAATCCAGACGGGAGATGACAAGTGCCTGGATTAGGACCTGCGCCGCTTTATCATCGAAGGAATGAGCTTTACACCGAGGCCGGTCCTCTGGAGCGGGATCAATTTGGAGGTGGAGGGTCCGTCATGGTCTGGGGCGGTGTGTCACAGCATCATCGGACTGAGCTGGTTGTCATTGAAGGCAATCTCAACGCTATGCGTTACAGGGAAGACATCCACTTCACTCATGTGGTACCCTTCCTGCAGACTCATCCTGACATGACCCTCCAGCATGACAATGCCACCAGCCAAACTGCTTGTTCTGTGTGTGATTTCCTGCAAGACAGGAATGTCAGTGTTCTGCCATGGCCAGCAATCCCATTGAGCACTTCTGGGACCTGTTGGATCGGAGGGTGAGGGCTGGGGCCATTCCCCCCCAGAAATGTCCAGGAACTTGCAGGTGCCTTGGTGGAAGAGTGGGGTAACATCTTACAGCAAGAACTGGCAAATCTGGCGCAGTCCATGAGGAGGAGATGCACTGCAGTACTTAATGCAGCTGGTGGCCACACCAGATGCTGACTGTTACTTTAGTTTACAGTTGTTGAAAATAAACGCAGTTGACAGTGAGAGGGTGTTTCTTTTTTTGCTGAGTTTAGTACCTGCAAAACACCAGTCTCAACGTCAACAGTGAAGAGGCAACTCCGGGATGCTGGCCTGCCTGTGTTCTTTTGCCCATCTTAATATTTTATTTTTATGGGCCAATCTGAGATGTGGCTTTTTCTTTGCAACTCTGCCTCCCACTCCTCTTTCTATTCCGGTTAGGGCCAGTTTGCGCTGTTCCCAACTAGTCTAAAGAAAGCATGTTTGAGTGTTGCTTGTTTTGGGAATATTTGTCAACTTTTCTCTAGCCTTCTTGTTTTTGTTATTATCCAGATTCAATGTACAATGTAATTACCCCCGAATATATGAAGTGCTAATATTTGGTCTAACTTACTAATATTGAAATATTATGAATTTATCTTGAGGAGATTTGCACCGGTGTGTTCAGTACGCCATCTTGCCTGCAGTCAGTCAATACGGAAAATTGAAAGAACTTTGAACATTTCTTCAAGTGCAGTCGCAAAAACCATCCAGCGCTATGATGAAACTGGCTCTCATGAGGACTGTCACAGGAAAGGAAGTCCCAGAGTTACCTCTGTTGCAGAGGATAAGTTCATTAGTGTTACCAGCCTCAGAAATTGCAGCCCAGCTGCATCATGTAACAGACACATCTCAACATCAACTGTTCAGAGGAGACTGTGTGAATCAGGCCTTCATGGTCGAGTTGCTTCAAAGAAACCACAACTAAAGGACACTAAGAAGAGACTTGCTTGGGCCAAGAAACACGAGCAATGGGCATTTAGACCGGTGGAAATCTGTCCTTTGGTCTGATGAGTCCAAATTGAGATTTTTAGTTCCAACCGCCATGTTACTTTGTGAGACGCAGAGTAGGGGAACGGATGATCTCCGCATGTGTAGGTCCCACCGTGAACCATGGCGGAGGAGGTGTGATGGTGCGTTGCTGGTGACACTGTCTGATTTATTTAGCATTTCAAGGCACACTTAACCAGCATGGCTACCACAGCAATCTGCAGCGATACGCCATCCAATCTGGTTTGCACTATCATTTGTTTTTCAACAGGACAATGACCCAACACACCTCCAGGCTGTGTAAGGGCTATTTGACCAAGAAGGAGAGTGATGGAGTGCTGCTTCAGATAAGCTGGTCTCCACAATCACCTGTCCTCAACCCAATTGAGATGGTTTGGGATGAGTTGGACCGCAGTGTGAAGGAAAAGCAGCCAACAAGTGCTCAGCATATGTGGCAAGTTCAAGACTGTTGGAAAAGCATTCCAGGCAAAGTTGGTTGAGAGTGCCATGAGTGTGCAAAGATGTCATCAAAGACAAAAGCTGGCTATTTTGAAGAATCTCAAATATGAAATATATTTGATTTATTTAACAATTTTTTGGTTTGCTACATGATTCCATATGTGTTATTTCATAGTTTTGATTTCTTCACTATTATTCTGCATTGTAGAGAACTGTAAAAAATAAAGAAGAACCCTTGTTGAATGAATAGGGGCTCTAAAACCTTTGACCAATAGTGTGTACACAAATAATTTGTGGTGCAGTTGTTTCTCTTTCTCTTCGATTTTCCACCTACGGCTTTCAAATTTACACTTATATTTAAAATGGTGTTTTTTGTGTGTGTGTAAAACGTATGGCGATTTTTAATTACACGCATTGTTTTTTTCAGGACATTTCAAAGGGCAAGATTGTCAGTAATGACATCAAAGAGTCGGTGGTGATCATCATGGGTGCCCTTGTGCACAAGCTCTGTCAGAAAGGGGGTTGTGAGCTACCAGTGAGTATCGAATATGTTTGACCCGATGTCTGTAATGAGGGGAGATGTACAAAACTCGTTCTTAAAGGGATTCACACATTCTGTTTACTTAATATTCATCTCCAACACCACCCGAACATCAACATATGTGAAAATGGTGTGTTTCATATTTCCAAAGATGGAGGAAGATGACTGTTTCTGATAACCTCATCTGTTGTGCATCATGTAATTTTAACCAACTATGAATAGGCATTGTCTCGATGAATGTGAAGTAGAAATTAGTTTAAATGTCCCTTTTAAGCAATGGCATAATCTTCAACCAAGAGAATACTGATTGGACTTTTTTAACTGAACCAAGTACAACTATTAGAATGCCAGACTGGAATATAGTAGTGATACAATAATGAGATGTAGCTGTGTCTGATGGTTCGAAAAGATACAGAAATTATCCCTCTGATGGATTTGGGCTCTGAGTGGCACAGCGGTCTAAGGCACTGCATCTCTGTGCTAGAGGCATCACTACAGACCCTGGTTCAATTCCAGGCTGTATCACAACTGTCCATGATTGGGAGTCCCATAGGGTTGCGCAAAATTGGCCCAGTGTCATCCGGGTTAGGGTTTGACCGGGGTAGGCCGACTTTGTAAATAAGAATGAGTTTTTAACTGACTTGCCTAGTTAAATAAAAATAAATATGATCCTGTTGTGAAATGCACCAAAGAAAGTCACAATTTCTTAAAAGGAACTATACAGTGGCTGACTTATTGTGTGTTTTTGTCTCATGTACAACCCAGACTGTGGTTGAGGTGAAGAAGATGATTCTGGAAGGTCCCGACAGTACGCAGGTGGAGTCAGACGTTCAGATGTACCTGCTAGCGCTGAAGAACTCCCTGCTGCCCGAGGCCATTCCCCTGTTTTCCAAATATGCTGAGTCGGAGGTCGGAGCTTACTGCACCATCTCCCTCACAGCCCTGCAGAGATACGACGTCGCCCTCATCACAGACGAGGTGAGGCCATTTGACGTCTAAATTCACAGGGGAAGTGCCGGATGTGGGAAGCTGGATTGCCATTCCCAGAGCCATATATTTAGATACATACTAAGGGTATATCGAAATAAGAGAAATGTATGTGGACACCTGCTGTAAAGTAACAAAACGTGGAAAAAGTCAAGGAGTCTGAATACTTTCCAGGTGCACTGTATATGCTGTTGTATGTACAGTGCATTCTGGAAGTATTCAGACCCCTTGACTTTTTCCACGTTTTGTTACTTGACAGCCTTATTCTAAAATGGATTCAATTGTTTTTCCCCCTCACCAATCTACACACAATACCTCATGATGACAAAGCAAAAACAGGTTTTTAGAAATGTTAGCTAATTTATTTCTTTTTTGACCCTTTACTCAGTACTTTGTTGAAGCACCTTTGGCAGTGATTACAGCCTCGAGTCTTCTTGGGTGTGACGCTACAAGCTTGGCACACCTGTATTTGGAGAGTTTCTCCCATTCTTCTATGCAGATCCTCTCAAGCTCTGTCAGCTTGGATGGGGAGCGTCATTGCACAGCTATTTTCAGGTCTCTCCAGTGATGTTCAAGTCCGAGCTCTGGCAGGGCCACTCAAGGACATTCAGAGACTTATCCTGAAGCCACTCCAGCATTGTCTTAGCAGTGTGCTTAGGGTGGTTGTCCTGTTGGAAGGTGAACATTCACCCCCAGTCTGAGTTCCTGAGTGCTCTGGAGCAGGTTTTCACCAAGGATCTCTCTGTACTTTGCTCCATCCATCTTTATCTCGATCCTGACTAGTCTCCCAGTCCCTGCCGCTGAAAAACATCACCCCCAGGATGATACTGCCACCACCATGCTTCACGTTAGGGGTGGTGTTAGATGGATGATGACCTGTGCCTGGTTGTCTCCAGACGTGACGCTTGGCATTCAGGCCAAAGAGTTAATTCTTGGTTTCATCAGACCAGAGAGTCCTTTAGGTGCCTCTTACTCAAACTACAAGCGGGCTGTCGTGTGCCTTTTACTGAGGATTGGCTTCCGTCTGGCCATTACCATAAAGGCCTGATTGGCGGAGAGTTGCAGAGATGGTTGTCCTCCTGGAAGGTTCTCCCATTTCCACAGAGGAACTCTAGAGCTCTGTCAGAGTGACCATCGAGTTATTGGTCACCTCCCTGACCAAGGCCCTTCTCCCCCGATTGATCAGTTTGGCCAGGCAGCCAGCTCTAGGAAGATTCTTGGTGGTTCCAATCTTCTTCCATTTAAGAATGATGGAGGCCACTGGGTTCTTGGGGACCTTCAATGCTGTAGACATTTTTTGGTACCCTTCCCCAGATCTGTGTCTCGACACAATCCCGTCTCGGAGCTCTATGGACAATTCCTTCATCCGCATGGCTAGGTTTTTGCTCTGACATGCACAGTCAACTGTGGGCCCTTATACAGATAGGTATGTGCCTTTCCAAATCATGTCCAATCAACTGAATTTACCACAGGTGGACTCTAATAAATTTGTAGAAACATTTCAACTGTGTGTGTTTCTCTAACATGGAAATCAATGGAAACAGGATGCACTTGAGCTCAATTTCGTGTCTCATACCAAAGGGTCTGAATACTTAAGGTAAATAAGGGTATTTCTGGTTTTTAATAAATGTGCAAACATTTAGAAAAACCTGTTTTCACTTTGTCATTATGGGGTATTGTGTGTGGATTTTTAAATTTATTTTTTAAAATACATTTTAGAATAAGGCTGTAACGTAACAAAATGTGGAAAAGTCAAGGGGTCTGAATACTTTCCGTGTGTGTGTTGTCCATGTATTTCCATGTTAGAGAAACACGCACAGTTAGTCGTAAGTTTAGACACCTTAGCCGAATACATTTAAACTCAGTTTTTCACAATTCCTGACATTTAATCCTAGTAAAAATTCCCTGTTTAGGTAAATTACGATCACCACTTTAAGAATGTGTAATGTCAGAATAGTAGTAGAGTGATTTATTTCAGCTTTTATTTATTTCATCACATTCCCTGTGGGTCAGAAGTTAACATACACTCAATTAGTATTTGGTAGCGTTGCCTTTAAATTGTTTCACTTGGGTCAAATGTTTCGGGTAGCCTTCCACAAGCTACCCACAATAAGTTGGGTGAATTTTGGCCCATTCCTCCTGACAGAGCTGGTGTAACGGAGTCAGGTTTGTAGGCCTCCTTGCTCGCACACTCCGAGGTCAGGGCTTTGTGATGGACACTCCAATAATTTGACTTTGTTGTCCTTAAGCCATTTATCCACAACTTTGGAAGTATGCTTGGGGTCATTGTCCATTTGGAAGACACATTTGCGACCAAGCTTTAACTTTCTGACTGATGTCTTGATGTTGCTTCAATATATCCACATAATTTTCCTCCCTCATGAAACCATCTATTTTGTGAAGAGCACCAGTCCCTCCTGCAACAAAGCACCCCCACAACATGTTGCTGCCACCCCCGTGATTCACGGTTGTGATGGTGTTCTTCGGCTTGCAAGCCTCGCCCTTTTTCCTCCAAACATAACAATGGTGATTATGGCCAAACAGTTCTATTTTTGTTTCATCAGACCAGAGGACATTTCTCCAGAAAGTACGATCTTTGTCCCCAAGTGCAGTTGCAAAGTGTAGTTTGGCTTTTTTATGGCAGTTTTGGAGCAGTGACTTCTTCCTTGCTGAGCGGCCTTTCAGGTTGTGTCGATATAGGACTCGTTTTACTGTGGATATTGATACTTTTGTACCCGTTTCCTCCAGCAGCATCTTCACAAGGTCCTTTGCTGTTGTTCTGGGATTGATTTGCACTTTTCACACACATACATTCATCTCTAGGAGACTGAACACGTCTCCTTCCTGAGTGATTTGACGCCGCGTGGTCCCATGGTGTTTATACTTGCGTACTATTGTTTGTACAGATCAACGTGGTACCTTCAGGTGTTTGGAAATTGCTCCCAAGGTTGAACCAGACTTGTGGAGGTCTACTTTTTCTGAGGTCTTGGCTGAATTATTTTGATTTTCCCATGATGTCAAGCAAAACGGCACTGAGTTTGAAGGTAGGCCTTGAAATGCATCCACAGGTACACCTCCAATTGACTCAAATGATGTCAATTAGCCTATCAGAGGCTTCTAAAGCCATGGCATCGTTCTATGGAATTTTCCAAGCTGTTTAAAGGCACAGTCAACTTGTGTGTGTAAACTTCTGACCCACTGAAATGGTGATACAGTGAGTTATAAGTGAAAAAAATCTGTCTGTACACAATTGCTGGAAAAATGTATAGTATCATGCACAAGGTAGGTGTCCTAACCGACTTGCCGAAACACGAAAAATAAGACATTTGTGGAGTGGTTGTTAAAAAAAAAAAATAAAAAAATAAAAAAGTTTTAATGACTCCAACCTAAGTGTATGTAAACTTCTGACTTCAACTGTGTGTATACATATATTTCAGGTGAAGCAGACGGTGAACCGAGTGTACCACCAGAACCGCCGGGTCTATGAGAAGAATGTGAGGGCGGCAGCTGCGGATGTGGTCTTCAGCAGCAACCCCTCTTACATGGAGGTGAAGAACATGCTCCTGTCCATCGGAAACCTGCCCAGAGAGTTGAACAAGTACATGCTTTCCAAGGTCAATGACATCCTCCACTTTGAAATGCCTGCCAGGTGGGTGATGGGATTTACATTTTGATTTGTAATTTCTTTGGTGTTTTCATTTTATTCAGACAGAAACGGCACTAAATGAGTGGGAGACTAGAGGTGGGGCTGGGATTTGTACCCACACTGGGGTGGTGTATATGTGGTGCAGGCAGTGGCTTTAACTGCTAGACCAGCAGGCACTGCTGTGTCAACCTAAATTGAAGGCAGACGTTACTTAAAGTGAGCTCCAAAAGTATTGGGACAGTGACACATTTTGTTGTTGTTTTGGCTCGGTACTCCAGCACTTTTGGATTTGAAATTATACATGAGGTTAAAGTGCAGACTGTCAGCTTTAATTTAAGGGTATTTCTATCCTTGTTGAACTGTTTTAGAAATGACAGCAATGTTTGTAGTCCCCCATTTTAGGGGACCTGTATACGAAACATCAAGAATAGCCTCCCCGCCCCTGCCCCCACCCCCACTTCACCCTCAGAATAGCCTGAATTCATTTACATTTACATTTAAGTCATTTAGCAGACGCTCTTATCCAGAGCGACTTACAATTCGTTGGGGCATTGTCTTCATAAGGTGTCAAAAGTGTCCCACTGGCCCATGTTGGACTCCAATGCTTCCCACAGTTGCTTCAAGTTGGCTGGATGTCCTTTGAGTGGTGGACCACTCTTGATACACATAGGAAACTGTTGAGTGTGAAAAACCCAGCAGCGTTGCAGTTCTTGACACAAACCGGTGCGCCTGGCACCTACTAACAGTCCGGTCTCGAGGCCACATATTGAGTGTCTCGGTGTCGGATACATTTGTACTCGGTCTTGACTCGGTCTCAGACAGTGAGGACTTGTAATTTCTTGCCGAGACCAGCAGAGTAAAAAAACTCAGCGCATGAAACGGCTTTCTTGTAACATTATCTTAACAGCCTTTATATCTATTGAAGACATGTTTGCGCAGTGGTGAACATATATGCCTTAAGTGTGTGACAAGTTTGTTATTCTGAAAGGACCGCAACCGTAATACCAGCTCGCTCATGTAGGAAAGTGCACTTTTTTGTAAAACTCAAAGGGCCAGTGGTGTATCCCTACTTCTGAATCCCTACTGATTCGTATCAAAGTAGTGTAGTGGAGGTATACGATTGATCCATTTATGTAGTACAATCGAGAAATCATGCACAAAGGAGCTTCTGTGATGGTCCCGGAAGGTGATGCGGGCTGCCCAACTCATCACCGGGGGCACACCTACAGCACCCAATATCACAGGAAGGCCAAAAAGATAATCAAGGACATCAACCACCCGAGTCACGGCCTGTTCACCACGCTGTCATCCAGAAGGCGAGGTCAGTTCAGGTGCATTAAAGCTGGGACCGAGAGACTGAAAAACAGCTTCTATCTCAAGGCCATCAGACAGCCATCACTAGCCGGATACCACCCGGTTACTCAACCCTGCACCTTAGAGGCTGATGCCCTATATACACTACCGTTCAAAAGTTTGGGGTCACTTAGAAATGTTTTTGTTTTTGAAAGAAAAACATTTTTTTTTTGTCCATTACAATAACATCAAATTGATCAGAAATGCAGTGTAGACCTTGTTAATGTTGAAAAGGACTATTGTAGCTGGAAAGATTTTGAATGGAATATCTACATGGGTGTACAGAGAGAGGCCCATTATCAGCAACCATCACTCCTGTGTTCCAATGGCATGTTGTGTTAGATAATAAAGTTTTAATAAGATTTCATGTTGCTAAAATGATGTCAGTTCCATTTTAAATGCAACAATGTTTCATTCACACAATTTATTTTCGAACTGCAAGTGTGCTTCAATAAAACTCTCACCATATGATGATAATTTGAAACTTCTTCTTCTTAAATATATATGCCATTTAAAAAAGGAGAAGCTGTAAGGGTCCTGTGTGTAGCTGGTGTAGAGAGTCAGGCGCAGGACAGCAAATATGAGTAATCAACATACTTTTGTTATTTTGAGTAAATGTCCAAAGTAACATTACGAGCACAGCGACGTGTGCGATGAGGAACTTGAAGCTTTCCACCTTCTCGACTGCGGTCCCATCGACGCGGGTTCGGGCGTGATCCCTCTGCTGTTTCCTGAAGTCCACGATCAGATCTTTCGTTTTGATGACGTTCAGGAGAGGTTATTTTCCTGGCACCACTCCGTCAGGGCCCTCACCTCCTCCCTGTAGGCTGTCTCGGCATTGATGATAATCAGGCCTACTACTGTTCCGTCGTCTGCAAACTTGATGATTTGAGTTGGAGGCGTGCGTGGCCACGCAGTCATGGGTGAACAAGGAGTACAGGAGGGAGCTGAGCATGCACCGTTGTGTATTGAGGATCAGCAAGGTGGAGTCGTTTCCTACCTTCACCACCTGGTGGGTGGCCAGTCAGGAGGTCCAGGACCCAGTTGCACAGGGTGGGGTTCAGCCCCAGGGACCCGAGCTTAATGATGAGCTTGGAGGATACTATGGTGTTGAATGCTGAGCTATAGTCAATAAACAGCATTCTGACGTAGGTATTAGTCTTGTCCAGATGGGATAGGGCAGTGTGATGGTGATTTGCGTCTGTGGATCTATTGGAGCGGTAAGCAAATTGAAGTGGTTCAAGGGTGTCTGGTACGGTGGAGGTGATATGATCCCTCTAGCCTTTCAAAGAACTTCATGATGACAGAAGTGAGTGCTACAGGGCGATAGTCATTTAGTTCAGTTACCTTTGCGTTCTTGGGTACAGGAACAATGGTGGACATCTTGAAGCAAGTGGGGACAGCAGAATGGGATAGGGAGAGATTAAATATGTCCGTAAAAACTCCAGCCAGCTGGTCTGCGCATGCTCTGAGGACGTGGCTAGGGAGGCCGTCTGGGCCGGCAGCCTTGTGAGGGTTAAAACGCTTAAATGTCTTACTCACGTCGGCCACGGATAACAAGAGCCCACCGTCCACAGACCACCGTCCTGCGTCAGTGGCACTGTATTATCCTCAAAACAGCGAAGAGGGTGTTTAGCTTGTCTGGGAGCATGACGTCGGGGTGTCTGCGACGTGGCTGGTTTTCCCTTTGTAATCTGTGATTGTCTGTAGACCCTGCCACATACGTCTCGTGTCTGAGCCGTTGAAATGCGACTCCACTTTGTCTCTGTACTGACGTTTTGCCTGTTTGATTGCCTTAGGGAGGGAATAACTACACTTTTTGTTTTCAACCATATTCCCAGTCACCGTGCCATGGTTAAATGCGGTGGTTTGCGCTTTCAGTTTTGTGCTAATGCTGCCATTTATCCACGGTTTCTGGTTTTAATAGACACCGTGGGAACAACATCCCCTATACACTTCCTGATGAACTCAGTCACTGTGTCTGTGTAAACGTCAATGTTATTCTCTGAGGCTACCCGGAACATATCCCAGTCCGCGTGATCAATCTTGATGAATGGATTCCGATTGGTCAGACCTGCGTTGAATAGACCTTCGCACAGGTACTTCCTCTGAGTTTCTACCTATAGGAAGGGAGGAACAAAATGGAGTCGTGATCTGATTTGGCGGGGGAGGGCCTTGTAGGCACCTCAAAAGCGAGTAGCCTTTGCTCTGTTTTTTCTAAGCGAGTACTACAGTCAATTTGTTGATAGAACTGTGGTTTCCTTGCCATGGTTAAATGTTTGCAGTTTGCATAAGGTCCAGTGTAATTCCTGGAGGGCCATCGTGGTATCGGCTTGAGGGGGAATACACACGGCTGTGACTAATCTAAAAATAATTTATTTGGAAGATGATTGATTCTGGGTACTAACTCATAAACTTGGGATAGGGTTAATTATCAGGTATCCTATTGAAATATTGAGTGCTTAGGTTTAGAGGGTCTACACCAGAAGTTAACCATTAAGTTAATTAATCTGTAGGAGGAAGGTAAATAGTGTGTGCAATTAAGCTTGGAATGTGCTGAGTGCAGGGAAAGCAATCACGTGGCAGGCGTTGATAAGGGGAGAGAGACATGGATTACTGATGAAGAGAGTTTAGGTTAAGTTGGAAATAATATTTTTTTGCTGTATTACTTAGTTTCCTGCCTAGCAGTAGAGATACAATGTTTGTTCAGATGTGTTGGAGACTCCGCCTCGGATAAAGGGTTAAATATCAGCGCTTGTGTGAACAGTGTCTTTGTCTAATGCAGCTGTATTCATCCTCTGAGAATAATAAACTTGGTTTAAGCTTTCATAATGTCCGTTGAGTTTTTACTCTGAAAATTACAGGTAATACAGTCAGTATTTGCTTGTGATGTATTCTAGGTCGGGTGAATGAAGGACTTTCTGTATGTTATCACAATCACACCATGAGTAGTTAATCATGAAACATACACCCCCGCCTTTCTTCTTCCCGGAGAGTTCTTTATTCCTGTCTGCGCGATGAACTGAGAATCCTGTTGGCTGTATGGACGGGGACAGTATATCCCGAGAGAGCCATGATTCCATGAAACAGAGTATGTTACAGTCCCTGATGTCTCTCTAGAAGGAGATCCTCACCCTGAGCTCGTCTACTTTATTGTCCAGAGACTTAACATTAGCAAGTAATATACTTGGAAGCGGTGGAAGGTGTGCCCGCCTCATGAGTCGGACTAGAATTCCACTCCGAATACCTCTTCTCCGCTGGCGGCGTCTTGGCGCGGATTCTGGGATAAGTTCAATAGCCCTGGGGGGTACAAAAAATGGTCCAATTCCTCTGATGGCATAGCCAATGGCTGACTTAGCTAGCTAGCGTTATCTCCCCAGAGACCAGCAAAAATACTGATTGGGTCTTTTTTTCTCTTCAGTGTTGACCCTTTCCAACAAAAACTGAAAACATTAAATCAGAACATCTTTGAAAATAATTAATAATAATTATTTTAAAATCCTTAGCCCTTCTCTGAAGGTGTAGAAGGCCTATTGTTCCCCACAGTGTTTGGTTTAGTAATAATTTGTAGAGTGGCTCTATTTTCCCTCAGCATGCATTTTTCCACTATTCTGAATGTCTAAAGAATCCATATGTTGTTCTGAAATAGGACACAAATAGTGGACATTTTGAACCCTTATGGTGATGATTTGACAAAATTACAATCATAGTCTTGACCTTGTCTCAGACCCCTTGTCCCTCTCTCTTGTCTGTCTCCCCCCGTCTTGACTCGGACTCAATTTGCTCCGGAATTGGTCTTGAATCATTCTCGCTTTAGGTGGTCTCGAATACGACACTGCCTACCATACCCCGTTCAAAGACACTTCAATCATTTGCCTATTCACCCTCTGAATGACACATACACAATCCATGCCTCAAGGCTTACAAAAATATTATTTAACCTGTCTCCCCTTCATCTAAACCGATTTTTGAAGTGGATTTAAGAAGTGACCTCAATAAAGGATCATAGCTTTACCCTGGATTCACCTGGTCCGTCTGTCATTAAAAGAGCAGGTGTTCATCATGTTTTGTACACTCTGTATATGTGTATTGAAGCTGTCAAAAGTTGAGTATTTGATCCTGTATTCCTGGCACGAATGGTCCACCACCCAAAGGACATCCAGCCAACTTGACACAACTATGGGAGGCATTGGAGTCAACATGGCCAGTATTTGGTCCCATATTCCTAGCACACAATGATTTCATCAAGGTAGTGACTCTACAAACATGTAGGATGTATTTGCTGTTTGTTTTGGTTGTGTTTCATATGATTTTGTGCCCAATAAAATACATTATTTACCCATTTCTGTCATTTTGAAGTCACTTTTAAATAAGAATAGAATGTTTCTAAACAGGTCAACATGAATGTAGATTCTAGCGTGATTATGGATAGTCCTGACTGCATCGTGAAAATGATGAGAGAGTTAGAAAGTTATAGACGCCTATCATACCCCCAAGACAACCTCTCACCATTACAATAACAAGGGAGGTTAGCATTTTGAGAGGGTATGATATTTATGCCTCTAACTTTCTCACTCATTACAATTCATTCAGGATTATCTGTAATCATGGCAAGCATCCACATTAATGTAGAAGTGTTTTAAAAACATTAAAATCTGATTTACAATAAAAGTGACTCCCAATTGAAATACTTCATTATTTACCATTTTGTTTCTATTGGTCGCTACAATTTCCAGCAAAATTCTACGGCAAGCCATGAAGGACATGATCTCCCACAACTATGACCGCTTCTCCAAGGTTGGGTCATCCTCTGCTTTCTCTGGCTTCATGGCACGTAAGTAGCCCCCCCCCCCCACACACACACACACACACTTCTCCTGTTCAATTTAAATGAAAAACTATTTCCACATTAAGGAATTTTTTGAGTACATTTGAAAGAAAAATCGATACAGCTACAGCGGTTGCTCCACTAAAGGTTTTGCTATTATGCTGATCTACTTGGAGGTAATTTGTAGTTTAGTACGCTACCCTGTGCCACCACTATATTACTCCAGACCAGCGCAAGGGAGAGATGGAACACTGATTATGCTTTTGGGTCCTACTGTGTCCCTGACAATGAATGGGCGACATAAACCTAAATGGAAGGTTCAAGGCATGAGGACAGGGGGGCACGGAATGTACCTGCAGAGCTGTGCACAGAAGACTGACCTAGCCCATGGGGAAGGAGGAGTGGGGGTGGACCCCCCCACCACACTGGGTAGCACAGAGCAACACTTTTTAAGGGGCATTGCACTAATAATGGTGCTGACTAGGGAAACGTTCCCACTGTTCTTAGTGCCAGTCTGCACATTCAAACTAAAACGATGTAACTAATAATGGCATATTTATGCTTCCAGCTTGGAAAATGTCATGGCTTTAGAAGCTTCTGATAGGCATCATTTGAGTGAATTGGGGGTGGCCAGAAGTTTAGAGAATGACACAAATATAAATTTTCAGTCTGCCTCAGTTTGTATGATGGCAATTTGCATATACTCCAGAATGTTATGAAGAGTGATCAGATGAATATAATATACTTTGGATGGGGGCTTCGGAGTGGATGGGTACTCCCGCAGTGCAAAAAGCCTTGATGCAGGTTTGAAACCCTGGCCATCTGCTACCGGGAGACCCATGATGTGGCTTTGGTTTAAATTTAGACTCCTCCAATCCTCTATATGTAATTATTGGCGGAGAGTCACGTCATATTTTCCGATATACTGTAGGCCTACAGTAGGCGACATGAGTCTCACTAGTGTTGATTAATGTGCTGTTAAAAGTGGTGAAGGTCTTGTTTTTTTACGAGCATATTGAAGTGAGAAGATCTGAAGCATAAGAACTATTTTAGCACTATTTTGCGCTGCTCTGAGACAAGCATGGGGACTGATCTTGAGGTTTTTATTTTGACTGAATCCCCGTTTGGGTATTAGTTAGACAACAATTAGGGTGTAGAAATGTTATGCTCTTAGTGTAACCTTTTATTTAACTAGGCAAGTCTGTTAAGAACATTCTTATTTACAAGGACAGCCTGCTCCTTCCTCCCCATCGGGGAATTGAACCTCGGTCTCCCGCGTGCCCGGACGACACAGGGATTCTTTAGCTAAATAGCCGAGTACTGTAGCCTACTTCCAACCATCACGTTGTACAACGCCATATTTTCTGTTCCATCCTAACAGAAACTCAGAGGGTTTTTAGTTTTTCTTGGAATAGAAACACAATAATATTAATCAAATGAATTAATAAAATGTCTTAATCAGTCCCATATACTATGTTAATACAAAAAAAGGTTTTAATTTCTCTAGTACAGCCACTATTGAAGGCTATCAAATGGTTCTCAAAGATGCCCTCTGGTGGTCAAACTAGCACTAACTGGCATTAATGGTACCTGTGGTTGGCACTTAAATAATGTGCCATAGAATTCTGTGGCACCATGTAAGCTGTGCTGCAGTACGCAGCAACTTTTAAAGGAGGAACCACTGTATGTCATATAATCAGAGTTGATTAGTCATTGCTGCCATGAGGCACAGTCACAGGCTCTGTTTTAATTACTGTATGATTATGTTTATAACTAAATCAACTTCCTGCAGGTACCGCTGATGCCACTACCACCTACAGTCTGGACATTCTGTACTCTGGCTCGGGGGTCCTCAGGAGGAGCAACATGAACATCTACGGAGCCAGTAACGGCGCCATGCTACATGGCCTCCAGGTAAAGAGAATGAATTGGTGAATTGATAATGAAGAAATTATATTATATTTACAGTGCCTTCAGAAAGTATTCGAGGTTTTCGCATAAGGTGCTTGAGGAGCTTAAAGTACTTGAATTTGGCACTCTGAAATTCAAGTACTGGAATACCTTAAATCAGACATTTTCTCAAGTTGCAAGTTGAAAATACTTGAATTAAAATGAGAAGGGAACAGAAAGTGATCAAATGTGTCAATATGAAAAATATTAGTAAAACGTGATCTAATTTCTAGGCAAGTTTTATTTCCTCATGTATTTCGCGCTCTGTTTGCCAGGCAAGCTCACTCATTCCACCCACACTGGCGCCAGGAAGGTACAAAACTGACTGATTATGTGCCCCCAAACGTCAATTTGATAGCTAAAATGCAAGGCAAATGTAGATTTAATCCTCCCTGACAGGATATTGATGTTTATCAATGGGGTTTGCCAGACCCAACCAGGGATGTAGTAGAGAGTAAACGCAATTTACGCACCTTTTTTATTTGTGAAGTTGCGTTTGAAATTATCATTGCGTTCCAAGCATTGATCAACGCTCAGGAGACTTCTTGATCTGAGTTCTAATCACGCCTACCTCTATGAACGAGTGGAATCTTGAGTAATTCTTGTATTCTCGTTATGTTCGCCTGCTCCCCCGGAATTGGCTTGTTAGCAGCGCATTCATTCACTACTCTGTCCAACGGGAAACTCCGCCCATGACCTAGAAAGGTGAAACGAACTTGCTCAGTAGAGACCTACAGTCGCAAGTGGCAGAGAGACACCGCTGACAGTGGAATTTTTTTTTAATCATCCCTTGACTCCTGCCGTGTCAACAGACATCCCCCAATCAAAAACCACCTAACTCTTTGAGAATGAGTGTAGAACTGGCAAATAGTCAGATCTTTCAGTAAGCTAGGTATCTCAAGGGCTGGATATTAGCCAGGTAGCTAGCTATAACTATACTGAACAAAAAATATAAACGCAACAATTTCAACAATTCAACTGAGTTACAAGTTCGTATAAGGAAATCAGTCAATTTAAATGCATTCCTTAGGCTCTAATCTAGATTTCAAATGAGTGTGCAGGTGCACAGCCAATAAGAATTTTTTTTCCAGAAAATGGCTTTATTACAGACAGAAATGTGGAGGTCCTGGGATGGCGTGGTTAATTGTGGTATTACCCTGGTATTCACACCCCTTGACTTTTTCCAATTTCTTTGTTACTATTCCGAAAAACATATATAATGTTTAATGTCTACTTTTACATTCGGCCTTTTATGTGTTTTAGGTTATTGTCCAGCTGAAAGGTGAATTTATCTTCATCTGTCTGGTGGAAATCAGACTGAACAAGTTTTCCTCTAGGATTTCACATGTGCTTAGCTACATTCTGTTTCTTTTCTAGCCTGAAAAACTCCCCAGTCCTTAGCATTCTCATAACATGATGCAGCCACCACTATGCTTGAAAATATGAGGAGTGGTACTCCGTTATGTTTGGGGCTAATCCAATACAACACATAACACTTTGTATTCAGAACCAAAAGGGCATTGCTTTGCCACATTTTTTGCAGTATTGCTTTAGTGCCTTGTTTCAAACAGTATGCATGTTTTGTAATATTTTTATTCTGTACAGGCTTTCTTCTTGTCAATTAGGTTAGTATTATGGAGTAACTACAATGTTGGTGATCCATCCACAGTTTTCTCCTATCACAGCCATTAATCTTTGCAACTGTTTTAAAGTCACTGTTGGCCTCATGGTGAAATCCCTGAGCGGTTTCCTTCCTCTCTGGCAACATAGTTAGGAAGGACGCCTGTATATTTGTAGTGACTGGATGTATTGATACACCATCTAAAGTGTAATCAATAACTTCACTACATTCTCAAAGGGATATTTAATGGCTACTTCTACCAATAGGTGCTCTACTCTGTGAGGCATTGGAAAACCTCCAAACCTCCCTGGTCTTTGTGGTTTAATCTGTGTTTGAAATGCACTGCTCAACTGAGGGACCTTACAATTATCTGTATGTGTAGGGTACAGAGATGAGGTAGTCATTCAAAAATCATGTTTAACCTGTTAAGTTGACCCTCTACTTTTTCGAACATTCTGTTAAAAATGCGCAACATTTCAGCGCCCTGCTGCTCATGCCAGGAATATAGTATATGCATATGATTAGTATGTGTGGATAGAAAACACTCAGACGTTTCTAAAACTGGTTAAATCACGGCTGTGACTATAACAGAACCTGCGTTTCATCGAAAAGTGCAGGAAAATCTGATCACTGAAAATGGAAATAAATATCCTTGCGCTACTTCCAGGAATTGTTCAAAGTGAACCAAATTAAATGAGGCCGAGGTTGCAGTGCCTACAGCTTCCACACGTTGTCTAGAGTCTTGTCATTTGATTCAGCTTTGATTCTTGGTCTAACCGAATCAAGGGAATCGATTCCCTCCGGTCTCCGACCGGATGTTTTGGTCGAGCTCTCTCCAGACATTTTTTCGAGACGGACACCTATAGAATTGACATCGCCTCCTGATGAATTTTATCGCTTATTAACATGTACTAATACCTAAAGTTGCATTACAAAAGTATTTTGAAGTGTTTTGTGAAAGTTTATCGTCGACATTTTGAATTTTAAAAAATTACGTTACGTTATGAAACACATTTTTTTCCCGTTTATCACACAGTCTTCATAGATCGATATCTAGGCTATATATGGACCGATTTAATCTAAAAAAGACCCAGTAGTGATTATGGGACATCTAGGAGTGCCAACAAAGAAGATGGTCAAAGGTAATGAATGTTTTATATTTTATTTGTGCGGTTTGTGTAGCGACGACTATGCTAATTATTTTGTTTACATCCCCTGCGGGTCTTTTGGGGTGTTACATGCTATCAGATAATAGCTTCTCATGCTTTCACCGAAAAGCATTTAAAAAATCTGACTTGTTGCCTGGATTCACAACGAGTGTAGCTTTAATTCAATACCCTGCATGTGTATTTTAATGAACGTTTGAGTTTTAACTAATACTATTAGCATTTAGCGTAGTGCATTTGCATTTCCAGAGCTCTAGATGGGACGCCTGCGTGCCAGGTAGGAGCAAGAGGTTAACACTATTGCGCTCAGGGTAGATCCATATAACTTATTAAACTAATTTTTACTCCTGAACTTATTTAGGCCCACCATAACAATAAGGGGTTGAATACTTATTGACTCAAGATATTTCTGCTTTTAATTTGTACAAAAAAAATATATTTGTTTTTTAAATCAGGATTTAACACAACAAGATGTGGAAAAGGTCAAGAAGTGTGAATACTTTGAAGGCACTATGTCACTATCATTGTCATTATATTCCATGTCATTTATCAGAAACTTTTATCCAAAGCGATTTTCTGTTATAGAGTTTTACCTCGATCATTTTAATATTATACAGTGGGTATCAAAAGTATTCTAATTTTGTTGCGTTACAAGGTGGTATTTGTTTTGTCATTGACTTAAGTTAAATACTCTGTCAAAGTCAAAATAATGTTATTTTTTTATTATTATCAAAATGTAATAATGAACATACAGTCGTTGCATAAGTATTCACCCACTTTGTTTATGCAAGCCTAAATTAGCTCAGGAGTCAAATTTGTCTTAACAAATCACAAAAAGTTACATTGAATCACTTGTGTGAAATAATAGCGGTTGACATTTTTACAGCACCTGTAAGGTCCTTCAGTCAGGTATTGAATTTCAAGCACAGATTCAACTACAAGACCAGGGAGCTTTTCGAAAGCCTAATAAACAAGGGCAGTGATCGGTAGAGGAGTAACAATGTCAAATCGGACATTTAAATATAATAATAATTATGCTGTGGATGATTTATTAAACCACCCAGACATATCAGAGATACAGTCATCCTTCTGAACTGAGCTGCAGGATAGGAAGGAAACTGCTCAGGGGTGTCACCATGAAGCCATTGCCGATTTTTAGAATAGCTACGGAGTTCAATGAATGTGATGGGGGGGAGAAATGTAGGATGGATCAACAACATTGAAGTGACTCCACAATAATGACCTAAATGAATGAAAAGAAGATTAAAAAGATACAGAATAAAAATATTCCCAAACATGCATCCTGAATGCAGCAAGGCACTAAAGTAATACTGAAAGGAAAAATGCAAAGGAATACACTTTTTGGCCTAAATGCAAAGCTATAATGTATGGGGAAAATCCAACACATCACTGAGTAACTGCCTCCTTATTTTCAAGCACGGTGGTGGCTGCATCATGGTATGCTTGACATCGGCAAAGACTGGGGAGTTTTTCAGGATAAAATGAAAAGGGGTAGAGCTAAGGACAGGCAAAAGCCTGGAGGAAAACCTGCTTCAGTCTGCTTTACACCAGACACTGCATAAGGAATTTGCCTTTCAGCAGGACAATGACCTACAACACAAGGCCAAATCTACATTGGAGTTGCTTACCAAGAAGACAGTGAATGTTCCTGACTGGCCAAGTTACAGTTTTGACTTGAATCTGCTTGAAAATCTTTGGCAAGACTTGAAAATTGCTGTCTAGCCATGATCCCCAACATCTTGACAGAGCTTGAATAATTGTTTAAAAGAATAATGGGTGAATATTGGTGTACAAAGCTCTTAGACTCACAGCTGTCATTGCTGTCAAAGGAGTGATTATAACATGTATTGACTCGGGGGTGAATCTTTTTCTAATCATGGAACATACGTGTTTTAATTTTCAAATAATCGGTACCACGTGTTACTGTTTTCTGTAGATCATTGACCAAAATTAAATCCTTTAACACAATAAAATGTGAAGAAATCCAAGGGGGGGGTGAATACTTATGATACCCAGTGTATATGTAGTCATGTAGAAGAGCAGGAGCGAAGATCTTGCATGCTCTTGGGTTAAGTTTGCCCTAGGTACAGCATATTTTATTGGGAAAAATGCCAAACTGACCCAAGATCAGTGTTATGGGGCAACTTCACCTTACACTGACTTGCTGCACTCAACTAAGGAAGGTGGACCAACCAACAGTGCCGACTTGTTGACACTTAGATTCTGATTGCCTTATTTTATCTCTCAATGTCCAGGTGGCGATCGAGGCGCAAGGCATGGAGTCCCTGATTGCGGCCAAGCCGGACGAAGGCGAGGAGGACCTGGAGTCCTTCGCTGGGATGTCGGCCCTACTCTTCGACGTCCAGCTGCGGCCTGTGACCTTCTTCAAGGGTTACAGTGACCTCATGTCCAAGATGTTCTCCATGTCCGGCGAGCCCATGAACGTGGTAAAGGGCCTGATCCTGCTCACTGACCACTCCCAGGTTGGCACTCTTAAATCAATGAATCAACCAATGAATCAGTCAGTCAATCCATCAAACAATCAGTCAATCAAACTTTATTTCAAATGTATTTTATTATATCACAACACACAAATGAACTTTGAGTTCATTCAACTTGTTCTTCTGTATCATATAAAGTCACTGATACCTCCTGACATTTTTTTACAAATTTCTTCATATAGACTATTATAGGTGTCGGTATCCGCCTAGGCCACATTTGAGTTGTCTGCCTTGTTCAGCCACTTGGTTTCAAACCTCTTGACACTAGCACTCACTGGCCCGGATGGGCAAGCGGCTATTGTGTTTTCACTCCTGTTTTCTCTCTTCTCCTACATCATTTCAGGTCATCCAGCTTCAGTCTGGGCTGAAGGCCAATGCCGAGTTCCAGGGTGGTTTGGCCATCGACATCTCAGGAGGCATGGAGGTCAGCCTGTGGTACAGGGAGTCAAAGACCAGCGTCAACAACAAGTAGGGAACCTGGGTTCAATAGTGATGGGCAGAATGCAAACAGAAACACGTTCAGTTGGCGCATTCTTCTCATATGTTGCCAACTGAATGTACTTAGTCATGCTTATTGTTGGATAATTTGGAATATTTTTTTTTGGTGGGTCAGATTAGAGAAAAAGGCCAAGATATTCAATCCAATGTGTTTTTATGGAATAGGTCACTATACTTGACTTTTAAAGTGGCGTTATGCTTAAGTCAACATGTGCAGCATTTACAAACTGAATTGGGAATACATGATTGACAGATTGACGTTAACTGCCCAATCTAAAAATGACACCTGATTCATTTCATCCACTGATTCATAGAGCAAGCTCGCGAGTGGCTGCGTGACTATTCTCGTCTCCATCAGATATATGTGAAGGTGACATCATTTCATTCAGCACTAGATTAGAGTAGTTGACTGACGCTTGCTGTAAATGCAAACACAATGGCCAGAAAACATCATCGTTCCAGTAGATAAATATATGACATAATCCAGTGATGGAACTGTAAAGCGCCTATCTAGATTCTAAGACTTAAAAAAAAAAAAAAAGTAGATGTTCCACATGGAACCGACACATTCCTGGACCTTATTCATCATTTAATTGCGCATAAAGGTGGTGGAATTATGAGGGAGTGAAGGTCAGATTACAGTGTATCTGTAGACACACCTCCACCACACCATCTTCATTTCTTTGATCTCCACCCCAAACTAATGGCGGGTGAATAGCATGCTATTCCCCCAAAGCGTCTCAGACTAGGATCAGGTTTCCCCTGTCCATGCTGTAATCTTATTCAAAAAGGCAAAACTGATCCTAGATCAGCAATCCTACTATGAGACATTTAATTCCAGTGCTTGTATCACCTATTTGAGGCTAGTGGTCTTGACGATGTCAAGTTGTTTTGTCTTGTCAAAAATGTTATCCAAGAAGTGATTTGGTTGGTCTGATCTTAGTGCCATTGGGATTGGTCCTCCAAATATACTAGTTGAAGAAATGAAATTTGCTCGATTCATGACTTCCTAGAGTTGGAACGCTGATCTGGATACTGTAGATAGACTTTCTTGGTCTTTTGTTTCGCGATGGCATTTTAGGTGGCATTCTGTGTTGGCTCAAAGTCAACAAGGGGAATGGCAGAGGCAGGTGTATGGATCCTCTCCTCTGATAATAGACCAGCAGGCTATCTATAGGAGCAGAACAAATCCAAGTGAGCAGAACAAACCCATGTGACATCTAGGCCAAAGGCATGCTTCCACAGACAGACTTTCAGATGGCTTGGCAGTGGCCATTTTGAGATTTTCAAGCAGAGAAATATGACGATAGCGGTTTCATTTTCAGACATTCTCAAGTTTGTAAAAGATTTTTGTCACACCTCTGTGTCCATCACCAGTCACCACCTGTTAATTGTCTGGTCAAAGGCTAGCCAAATGCAAATGAATCTTGAGAAATTTGAGAAAAAAACACAAATTATTCTCATCGACCCATTTTTATTTGTCATCTGTAATTGTGTCTATTTGCAGGGGTGCCATGGTGGTGACTGGGAATGTGACCGTGGACATGGACTTTGTGCGCACTGGGATGGAAGTGAGCTTTGAGACAGAGGCGTCGCTGGACTTTATCACCACGGTCCAGTTCTCGGAGTACCCCTTCCTGGTGTGCATGCAGATGGACAAGACCACCTTCCCCTTCAGGTAGGCCGGGGCTAAGACCAATTGCAGCCTAGTGAATTCTACATTGTATTTTCAGTGAATTAGGAATGAGAAAATGGCTCATAATTCCACTTGTGCAGTCTCTGATTACATAGCTCATGAATTGACATTGTCCATTTTTGCAGTGAGTCCCTGACAAAATACGAGAGCCTGCCATCAGGGAAGCGCTACGTGTCGCGCAGGGGCCACAAGCAGCTGTTGCCTGGCTCGGAGTTCCCTCTCCACCAGGAGAACTCCAACATGTGCAAGAGGGTGTTTGACTCAGACTGGTAGTCTTCTCCGTGTTTATCCATCGGTAAGAAGACGGAAGATATTTTTCAGAGTGTAGAGAGTTATGGCCCAACAATCCTTTTGTTATTACGTCATAGTGTAAACAGTGTGTTGTATGAGGCGGATAAATGGATGCTAGTTAGCTAAGAAATGACCATTTGTAAAATGGCAAAAGTGACCCGTCTTGTGCCTTTTTTTTGTTGATCTGATTGGAAATTGCATGCATGTATTTAATCGCTTACATCAGAGTTCGGTTTACTGTGAAATCGCTAACTAGCGGCTAACTTGCTAGCTGTTTACTACTATTTATCTCCCTTTCGATCTCCACAATGCATTATTTACAGTGTGACAATGGTGTTATAGGGTTATTCTTCCAATGAGTCCTACTTGACATTCTAGCTGAAGAGTTATTTATTAATATTATTTTTTAAATGTTAAAGCTTTCCAGGAACACCTACTGTATCACACCACATGCATGTTTACATTCTTAATTCAACGTTTTATTTCAAATCAGGAATTTCTGTGGTGCCTTTTTATGAATTTGTTTGCATATCTATTTATATGGGTATATGAGTGTCATATACTCAATATAGCTAAGTGATACAACACAATATTCACCTATGTAAATATGGTACATATTATTGGGTGAGCTGATGCTATGGTTGAATTTACTGGCATTTATATAAATGCTCACATTACACAGTTTCTAGATTTGTTTGTTTAATTGAAGACATGGATGTGGTTTCCAAGACTGCAAAGATTGAATTACAGTTAAGTCATTGCGTAACAATGTAAAAAATAATGTTTACAGTACTTGATTCACTCTGTAGCTAGCTTGAATTAGCTGTTACATGAGACCAGATAACGCAGGGTTAATTTATTGACTTCTATGATTTTAACTTCTGGATGCTAAACATGTATATCAATAGGAAAGTGTCTGACTAATTTATTTACACATTTGTAATTGATCCTATTTAGATAATTGTGTCCCATATGAAATGTGACTTGATATTATAATAATTACATTAAGCCTTTGATATATATTTTTTTGTACCATAGTTTGAGATCAGTTTGTTAGGGTTTGTATTTGACCAACAACAAAGAGTGTACTGGAACCACTATGCTCCATTGCAGTGCTTTTCTGGCATTACACTAGTGTGCATGTGTAAGATTATTTTCAATAAAGCTATGAAAACCAGAATGGAAATTGTATGTCTTTTGACCTTTCCCACTAACATTACTGACCTGTACATGGCCATTCTGCCTACTTGGTTAAGCTATCAGAACACTGGTTTACCTGACATTACTTTAGATGATGATAATAATAATCGATTTCCTGTGTGGCTTGTTCAGTTTGACCATTTTAACGCATGTCAATCATAGTAGAAAGGTATGGGAAGAAGTACAGTACATATAAGGGATATTTACAGATCGTGCCTTCAGAAAGTATTCATTCCACATTTTGTTGTGTTACAGCCTGAATTAAGAATATATTAAATAATTTGTTTTCTCAACCATCTACAGACAATACCCCATAATGACAAAGTGAAAACATGTTTTAATTTATTTTTGCAAATGTATTGAAAATTAAATGCATGATTATTTATGTATGTATTCATGCCCCTTTGTTATAACACTTCAAATTGAGCTCAGGTGCATCCAATGTCCTTTGATCATCCTTGATATGACTCCACAACTTGATTGGAGCCCACCTTTGGTCAATTCAGTTGTTTGGACAATATTTAGAAAGAAACACACCTGTCTATAACAATTGACAGTGCATGTCAGAGCAGAAACCGTACCATGAAGTCCAAGGAACTGTCTGTAGATCTGCAAGATGATAGAATTGTGATGAGGCATATAGCTGGGGTCGAAAACCATTTCTAGAGGTTCCAAAAGCACAGTGGCCTCAGTCATTGGGAAATTGAAAAAGTATGGAACTACCCAGACTCTGCCTTGAGCTGGCCGTCCGACCAAGCTGAGCAACCGGGCAAGAAGGACCTTGGTCACCTCCCTGACCAAGAACCCTATGACCACTCTGACAGAACTACGGAGTTCCTTGGCTGAGATGGGAGAACCTGCCAGAAGGACAACAGTCTACAGCACTTCACCAATCTGGGCTTTATGGGAGAGTGGCCAGACGGAAGCCACTCCTGTGAAAAAGGAATATGACAACACACCTGGAGTTTGCAAAAAGGCAAGTGAAAGACTCCGAGCATAAGGCAAAAGATTCTGTGGTCCGATGAGACAAATTTTACTCTGAAGCCTGAATGCACAGCACTATGGAGAAAAGCAGGCACAGCTCATCGCCCATCTAACACCATCCCTAACGTGAAGCATGGTGGTGGCAGCATCATGCTATGGGGATGCTTTTCATTGGCAGAGATTGGTAAGGTTAGAGGGAACAATTAATGGAGCCAAATACAGGCAAATCCTTAATGAGAACCTGCTTCAGAGTGCAAAGGAAGATGTACATTTCAACAGGACAATGACCCCAAGCATATAGAAAAAGCAATGCTGGAATGGCTTCAGAACAAGAATGTGAAAGTCTTTGAGTGGCCCAGCCAATGCCCAGACTTGATTCCCATTGAAAATCTTTGGAAAGATTTTAAAATTGCTGTTCACCTCTGCTCCCCTTCTAACAGAACTTGAGAAATCTGCAAGGAAGAAAGGGAGAAATGCAGGCTTTAACACAACAAAATGTGGAATAAGTTCAGGGGTATGAATACTTCCTGAAAGCAATGTATATTTACAGGATATGGTTACAAATACTTCACAAGCCTATTAAAACATTGCACTTTAGTAATGATTTATAGTATAAAAAATAACCCATCAAATGCGAGAAACCAAGTCCTGTTATGTTTTTGACACTGTGTGTTGATGGTATGTAGAGTAAGCAAAGTATGTCAACCAGGGGAGAGCATTGATTCTGAATCCCAAATTGACCCCTAACCCCTAAACTGCAGGCGGTCCTGTTGATCGGAGATATCAACGTCATGGAAATCGCTTCATCTTGCCTTATGATTGGCTGTGTGGAAATGTCACCATATCTCCTCCACCTATCCAATCCTCTCAGATCTACAGAGTGGCTAGGGATTAAGGGCCATGGGTTGATTTGGAATTCAGCATGACATGAGAGTGAGTAAGTGTGTGTGTGAAGGATCACTGAGTGAGTCGTGCACCCATTTGCTGACCCGGGTGAGGCAATAAATCGTGTCTGGCCATGTGTCGCAGTTGTGACATCAGAGCCCCCGTTTGGCATCCAAGCACAACAACTGGGGCTTAATGGAGATTCTTTAGGAAGTGCAGAGAGCAGCTGGGTGCAAAGGGCTGTCTGCCAGTCTCACTGCCTCCATGGCAACAATGTAAACACACCAGCAAACTGTCAGGTTGAACTTAAGCCCGGGCCGGGTGAGGTTTCAGGGTCGTCAGAAAGCTAACCTTGCACCCTTCAGCAGACAACAAACATTTTTATGTGTCTCTCTGAAGAAAATCTATTTGCTCTTCTTGTTTTTTTATTTATTTAATTTACCTTTATTTAACTAGGCAAGTCAGTTAAGAACAAATTCTTAATTTCAATGACGGCCTCGGAACAGTGGGTTAACTGCCTTGTTCAGGGGCAGAACTACAGATTTTACCTTGTCAGCTCGGGGATTCAATCTTGCAACCTTTCGGTTACTAGTCCAACACTCAAACCACTAGGCTACCTGCCGCCCCAGGGCAGGATACATTTGTTCTAGGAGCAGAAAGCTCATGTTGCTCATTCAGTGGAGCAGAAAGTTGCTGGAAAGGATTGGGGGGGAAATCATATTACCAGCAACAGAAATTATACAAATTGACCAGAAAAACACTGGTTGGGACACCACTTTGTGTGTTTAAAGATAGCTGTGATTCCCAATGTTTTGATCACTGTCAATATGTTATGGAAGTAACTTAGCAAAGAAAATGGGCACAAGCAAGACAACCATGATGAGCAACATACGCAACAGACAATGTTAATTCGCTTGCAATTTGATTTATTCCAAACACTTGTAGGCTTTTGGGCCTACAGTGCATTTTTTTCACCTCAGTCGACTTGTCATATTTCATCACTGTCACCTTGCAAGTGCAAACACGGCACTGCTTCATCTAACAAACAAACTCTGCATTGACCTCCCGGTCTCGTGCTCCTTCTTAGGCCGCCATCTTAAAAGTCCATAAAGCACAAAACGTACGCAACATATACATAATGTCTCTTTTGTATGACTGTCTTGCAGACTCCAAGGCTAATGTAGCCAATCAATCTTAATAGCGCCATTCTTTCTCTCTTGTTCGTTCACGTACATTTCTCCCATCTCGCCATTACTTCCCCATCCATCTTTCAACATCTTTCAAAAAGCAAGCATATACACTGAATGTTTCTTTCATTGGGCATCAGGGAACCCGAAAGCCGTTAGATTCATGGGCTTGGGGAGGGATATTGTGCTTAGGTGAAGTTGTAAACTGAGATTGCTTATTCAATTACTCATAATTTATGCTACAGTGTGACTGGGTAGCTCTTTACTAAATGACGTCATCACTTTGACTAAGCTTTATTAGTCCACATAATGATATCATACACTTAACATATATAATGTCAAATCATGACTGTTCATGTTTGGGACAAATTCTAACTCAGTAAGTTCTGAAATTCTAACATCCACTAAGTTGAGCTACTGACAGGTTGTCATTTTTCAGAAATGGAAATACAATGAACAGACTTAAAGGTAATGACATGTTAATGACACTGTTACACATATTTCTGTTGTAGTCAGCTAGACAGGAACATCTAACATTTCAAAATGAAATACACATATTTACACAGTGCCTTAACAGCCGGAATTCAAAATGTATTCAATAAATAAAAAATTCTCACCCATCTACACACGATACCACATAATGACAAAGTGAAAACATGTTTTCGAAATGTTTGCTAACTTATTGAAAATTAAATGCAGAAATATCTCATTCACATAAGTATTCACACCCCTGAGTAAATACTTTGTAGAAACCCGTTTGGCAGCGATTACAGCTGTGAGTCTTTCTATGTAAGTCTCTAAGAGCTTTCCACATCTGGATTGTGCAACATTTTCCCATTATTCTTACAAATTTTTTTCAAGCTCTGTCAAATTGGTTGTTAAGCATTGCTAGACAACCATTTTGAGGTCTTTGCCATAGATTTTCAAGTAGATTTAAGTCCAAGCGTAACTCGGCCACTCAGGAACATTCACTGTCTTCTTGGTAAGCAACTCCAGTGTAGATATGGCTTTATGTTTTAGGTTATTGTCCTGCTGAAAGGTGAATTCATCTGCCAGTGTCTGGTGGAAAGCAGATCGAACCTCTAGGATTTTGCCTGTGCTTAGCTAAGTTCTGTTTCTTTTTTATCCTAAAAAACTCCCCAGTCCTTAACAATTACAAGCATACCCATAACATGATGCAGCCACCACTATGCTTGCAAATATGGAAAGTGGTACTTAGTAATATGTTGTATTGGATTTGCCCCACACATAGCACTTTGTATTCAGGACAAAAAGGGCATTGCTTTGCCACATTTTTTGCAGTATTACTTTAGTGCCTTGTTGGAAAAGTTGTATTTTGTACTGGCTTTCTTCTTTTCACTCTTGTCAATTAGGTTAGTATTGTGGAGTAACTACAATGTTGTTTATCTGTCCTCAGGTTTCTCCTATCACAGCCATTCAACTCTGTAACTGTTTTAAAGTCACCATTGGCTTCATGGTGAAATCCCTGAGCGGTTTCCTTCCTTAAACGCAACATAGTTACGAAGGAAGGACGCCTGTATCTTTGTAGTGACTTAGTGTATTGATACACCATCCAAAGTGTAATTAATAACTTCACCATGCTCAAAGGGATATTCAATGTCTGCTTTTTTTTACCCATCTACCAATAGGTGCCCTTCTTTGAGAGGCACTGAAAAAACTCCTTGGTCTGTGTTTGAAATTCACTGCTCGACTGAGGGACCTTACAATTATCTGTATGTGTGGGGTACAGAGAGGATGTAGTCATTCAAAAATAATGTTAAACACTATTATTGCACACAGAGTGAGCCATGTAATTGACAATAATAAAATAAAATAAATAACATTACTAAAAACATAATTCCACTTTGACATTATGGGCTATTGTGTGTGACACAAAACCTCAAATGAATCCATTTTAAATGCAGGCTGTAACACAACAAACATTTTGGAAAAGTCCATACTTTCTGAAGACACTGTAAGTAGTGTGAATGTACTGTTCAGTAGAATGTGCTACTTTGTGTCAGGATTCAATTAGACTTCATTCTACTATTCAATAATTCATCAGGATTAATGCGTGACAAATGTCCTTTTGAAGGACAAGAAACATCATCAACCAATCTTCAACTGTTACAGTATGCACTGCTTTTGGTTGGTGAATAAAATCATTTATCTAGCCTGCCAAGTGCACTAATGTGCCCAACAGCAATTACACACCCTTAAGAAGGAAATTCAGTTTACATACCACAGTATATGAACCATTTCATAAAAACCAACAACACAAGAAATGATATGTAAAATAAAAATACAAATAAATTGTCTTCTCTGGTTTGACATTTTGAAAGTTATCATGTTTGACGTTTGAATCCAAATGTTTGCATGATAAAGGTGAAATACCGTTAGTCAATTTAATCCACCCTTTTGTAACAGGTGAACATTTTTTAAATGTTATAGATCCATGGCCCAGTGGGTTGTACTGTGACTATACTTTCTTCCACAGTGGAATCAACACTCAGGGTAATTTTTTTATACAGTACGTTGTCACAGACAGAAAACTCAAATCTATTTTTTCAGGTTCAAAGACTGACCAGCAGCTGAAAATACCTTTAATGCATTTTCGAATGTGTAAAACAAGAAAAACAGCAACCTACAATATGCATATTCAAACATGGAACTTAAAAAATCAAATAAAAACTGAAGAAAGCACCATTGCTCTAAGCGTGAGTGTCTATTGTTGCACTGCAAAATTGTTCAAAAGGAAAGAAAGAGATTAGTATATTTTTTAAATTTGGAGTCAATTTCATGTTAGCTCATTCATCCCTGAGTGTGAGCTGAAATTGTGTTAATAAATGTGAAAGTCCACATACCAATTTGTTTTAATAATGAGCCATTTTCAATGAATTCATTTGATTTCAAATCATAACTTGAAATGACTGAATTCAAATTTGAATTCACCCCAACCCTGGTCCTGATTGAATATGAATATAAGCATTTTTTACAATTGGTATTCAGAATGGGCATGAATTAGCAGTATCCACAATTTTTTTAACAATTGCCATTTAAGTAAAGGATCAAAGGGAAAGACAATTCCTTTCCCGTTCCTGTTCCTGTTCCTGTTTACAAGTAGGTAACCACCCAAAACATTGTGAAATCTTAAATACAAAATGCTTATGTATGAATGAATGATCGACTGATGCATTTCTAATTTATCTGAGTTATTCTGTAACACACTAGCCTGTTGTCTGTGCACATAATGCATAATACCTCACAATTACTAAACACATACAGTACATACACACACTAACCCTAACCCATGTCATTCTCCTTTTAAACGTGAGTGTAAAGTTAGCCAAAACCTATAGAGGAGGTTATCCCATAAAATATCTCAACTTTATCTGTAAGGTCCCACCCTAAAGCTACTTGGGAAACATTTGCCCCAAATATACTATCTAGCCAACCTCTGACTCTAAACAACCACTAAATATGTGGCAGGTCCCAGGGCTCCAGCTTTTCTCAGCAACACACTTAGTGTGTTTCTCTTAAGTCTATCATCATAGTATTTGCATACAAGGAGAGTGCCATACGGATGTCATATAAAAGCACATCAAATCATACAATCCCAATAACTGTGTGGCTATTAGCTGCAAAAGGAGGAAACAAAGGGTGCAGCTAGAAGTGTGATCTTGTTTCTACTTCTCCAGGTCACCAAAGAGCCAAGAAAAAAGGAAACGCCTCAGTTTAAGAGAATTAAAATATCCCTCCTCAAAAATCATTCCTGGATTGGATTTTCAATGTATATGATGCATTGAATTAGAATGAACTCCCCTGCAAGTGCAAATGTTTTCCAATGTATGGTGTAATAGGGTCTATTGTACGTCTACTGATTAAATATTTTTTGTTGGGACAATCACACTCGCGCACGCACACACGCATGCACGTGTGTAACTTTTATAGAATCTTAATTGGAAAACATTCACTCCTGTTGAATCACAAAATTGCAGTGCCTGAATCCGAATGTGTTTGAACACAAGGGATGGTCTGTAATCTAAATACAGACCTGAAAGCAGTTATACAAAGCAATTAGCTACCTTACGAACAAGTATTAGGCATGAAGCATAGCTTTACAGATACAGACGTGCTGCAAAGACCACCGGTTGGATGGGGCGGTGATGGTGGCAGGTGGTTGGGCTTGGAAACATGGTGGGTTCAGGTGGAATTTGGTGGACTGGGTGCGAAGAAGGGTGTGAGAAGATTACCATGAAACATCTACTTATCACAGGACAGGCTCCTCAAGAAGCACTCCTGTATAGAAAAACAACAAAGGACGGTGGTCAGGACACATGCAATAAAACTTCATCATGATCAAGGGTTCATTTGAAAAGGCTTGAATTTGTTTTTATTTTCTTGGCGAACCTCACACCCAATATTTTGACCACATCCACTTTTGCAACAACGGTGCAGTAAATTAAACACTCACATGAACTATTATACCTGTGTGATACTAATTACTCAATAAATTGTGTTCAGAGGCTAATTCAGTGGCCTTGTGTTTAGAGTGTCTTCCCTGACATTGGAAGGTTGGCGGTTCAATCCCGGTGAGTCATAGCAAAGATTCTAAAAATGGGACCCGATGCTTGGCACTAATTATTTCATCACAATCCATCACTATTAAGTAGATGGATTGGTGGTGAGGCCCGGTGATATACTGGCATCCTGTCCAGGTGTACATCAAGCTACCTCATGCTACAGAAACAGGAGATAGGCTCCTGTACTATGGGCTTTTCTGGCTTGGACAAGGTTCATTATTTAGTTGTATTGATAAAGAGACAGGACACCACTATGTTAGCTTTAGGGTGCCCTTTATGAAGATAAAACTGGATATGTAACACAGAGCATTGTGCATGCTGTAGTACAGTGGTTCCCAACCAGGGGTACTAGGACCCCTGGGGGTATTTGACCTAACCACAGGGGGTACGTGAGAAGACTCAGGAGACCATAGGCCTACTGGTAAAATGGACAAGAGGGGGTACTTCTAGGGTACTCCCGACAGAGCAAAATTAAGTTGGTGGTACAGTAACCGAAAAAGATTGGGATCCACTGCTGTAGTACATCATGTTACAGCAATAACACCGTACTAGCATGCTGTTATTTAAGTGATAATGCCCTCGAAGCCAGTGTTTGGAGGATATATTGGCACAGGTGTTGTTAGGCCCGAGACAAAGTCTTTGTGGGAATTATCACTTTTAAACAACAGGTTACCAACATATTCAAAACATTTATTTACATATTTACATTTTAAAAGTTATTTTGATTAATTTAATTCATACTATTTCATCCTTCCACAAGATATTGTGCCGACACATATCTAGGGTTGATTCCCAAGCGGGCTGGTCGTTTTTCTATCAGTTCGGTTGCCGGAGACACGACCCAGTCATTAAGTCTTTTTGTTCTGTAACTATAGACAGGACCCAGTCGTTCGTTCTAAACGTTCCATTGCCATTCTGGCTGGCAACGTTCTTATTCCTTGCTTGCCAGCTAGGCAACTACAGCTGACTTACAGCCATGTCAAACAGTGTGGCCAGAATAACAACAAGGTAGCTGCATGTGCATTTGTTTAAGCTGTTTTCTAGTGACATTTGTTTGGATACATCCATAATGAGGCACGATTTCACCTGACATAAAAGAAATGCTCTCTCGTCAGGACACTGTTCAGAGGAGCTAGCCAACAACACAGCAAGCACAATCACTTCGGTTCGCTGAAAAGACGAAAAGACTGCAAACTAGCTACACTTCATTTCGTTTGACCTGTTTTCTATTGACTGTTCTTTGTATATATCCATAAAAATGATACTGATTCATGATTTCGACTGGCTGAGAAAAGCTGCCTGCCTGTCTGTCTCGTCACGACTCCCGACAAGTTAATTACTATGGGACAGCTGGAGATCGAATTTGAATTTTTATATAATGTTGCAAATGTCAGAGAGACAGACAGCAAGTTTTATTCAAATTTGTTCTTAACTGACTTGCCTAGTTAAATAAAGGTTCAATAAAAAAATAAAAGATGGAAGAGGCATTTTAACGTCATAGATTTAGCTGGTGGTAACTTGTGGAATAGACACTGGCTGGAATGTGGTTTTAACCAATCAGCATTCAGGATTAGACCCACCCACCCATATGAAAGTTATTTAGTAGTTGCCTTCCAATAGCAAGTTCAGCAACTTTTGTCATTCATTATCAATAGCCATTTAACTTCATGACCATGCAATTACAAAGCAACTACTATATTAACTTATAATATAAGATAACACAACGTTATTACTTGAGTAATTACATCGTTATTAAATAGGTCTAACATTTCATATAAAGTGTTAACCTTTCATTCACAGCACCATCATTGCGAAAGTGGACATGGTCAAAATAGAGGTTCAGTGTGGAGTTATTACACAGGAATAAGAGCAACTTAATGTAAAGTGGGACCCTTAAAAGATAGAGTGAAACGTAGTAAAAGTATGTAACCCCTTTACGTAAGAGCTGGAGGTCAGCCTCCACCTCCTCCACTTTTAGGAGAGAGGGGCGACCTATAAAAAGTTGAACCTGCTGCAGCCTCGCTCCCCAATCTACCCCCCCCCGCCCCTCCAGCATCTGATCCCTCCCAGCAGCTGTCCCCTCCTGCATCAGCACAACAAATACTTTACATTGCCTGACCTTTTCTCTCCCGTCGCTATCCCAGCCGTGCCCAATGCTACCACTCAACCCCATCTGACTCCCTAGACATTGACCCAGCTGACATGTATCCCTCATGCAATCGTCCCAGTACACCGACACGTGTGTGTGTGTGTGTGTGTGTGTGTGTGCGTGTGTGCGTGTGTGTGTGTGTGTGTGTGTGTGTGTGTGTGTGTGTGTGTGTGTGTGTGTGTGTGTGTGTGTGTGTGTGTGTGTGTGTGTGTGTGTGTGTGTGTGTGTGTGTGTGTGTGTGTGTGTGTGTGTGTGTGTGTGTGTGTGTGTGTGTGAAAGAGAGGATGAGGACAGAAGGGGTAGGGGAGGGTGCGTAGGGTTGAAGAATTGATTTTGAGTTTCAATATATCCACAAACGTCAATACACAAAGGACAGTGCCAATGGAAATCTCCCTTCACATATATGATACATTTCGTATTGAGGAACCCAAATTTGAGTATATTTCCCCCACGAAAATGTCATTAAGTTAAATGTACATGGAAGTGATAAAATTGTGTGAAATACATTTTCAACATTTAAGCTGTATTTTGTCACAATAACCAGGTTTCCAATCCAACATTTTTATGCACGTAAAGTACATGCCGGATTTAAAAAATGTATGACAGGCCTGATGGAAACAGAAAATTTGTCATAAACTTTCCAAATGTCGACAAAACAAAATACGCTAGATAAGGTGGGATCTTTTTGTGTCTGTAAAATTCATTATGAAAACGCTCTTATGTGCAAATATTGATATAATAACCATCATATCAAAGTAAACTTGGAGTCACACGATGACATGTTGTGTGGTCCTCCGACTATGACTCGGGGAATGTTTATTAGGCTACAGATGAAATAAATGATGATGGACTTCACAGGGTGGTGAAAGTGCAAGGTGATGATCTTGATGCTCCTTTCCAATAAATATCGAGGATCTTATTCGACCAGTTCTCTGCTGCCAATGACTGGAACGAATTGCAAAAATCACTGAAGCTGGAGACTTATATCTCCCTCTCTACATTTAAGCATCTTCTGTCAGAGCAGCTTACCGATCTCTGTACCTGTACACAGCCAATCTGTAAATAGCATACCCAACTACCTCATCCCCATATTGTTATTTATCTTCTTGCTCTTTTGTATCTCTACTTGCACATCATCATCTGCACATCTATCACTCCAGTGTTAATGCTAAATTGTAATTATTTCGCCTCTATGGCCTATTTATTGCCTTACCTCCCTAATCTTCTACATTTGCACACACTGTACATACATTTTTCTATTGTGTTATTGACTGTACGTTTGTTTATGTGTAACTCTGTGTTGTTGTTTTTGTCGCAATGCTTTGCTTTATCTTGGCCAGGTCGGAGTTGTAAATGAGAACTTGTTCTCAACTGGCCTACCTGGTTAAATAATGGTGAAATAAAATTTAAAAAAATAAAAAATCTGGTGACATGATGATTGATGCTTGGCTGCTGTTTGACAAATGAAAATAATCTCACTCTTTTCATTACAGACAGAATCTCAAAACGCTTGTTAAGCAAAATAAACGAGCAATTTAAAAAGAAATATACAACAGTAGCTAGATCAAGTCTGTTTGAGTGCTTCTTGAAGCCTTCAGAAGATGGACAGCCGCAGTCATGAGAGGATCTGATGATCTGATAGTCAGCGGAGGTTGGGCCGGAGATGGTGGCAGGGCGTCTCAGCCTTTTTGCAGCTCTTTACTTTACTGGGACTCTGTGATGAGCTCCTCACAGAGTACAGCCCACTCCTTACTTCAGAAGTACCCCCTAAGCAATGAAAAAGCTGGCCCCCTGTCAACTCTGCATGCATAGCCTCCTCTTGGGTCACCATTGTTGAAAAACAACCCAAAGGTGTTGTAATGGAACATACACCTGCGAGCTAGCATTAGCTAGCTTATTGGCCTTCTGATTTTCATCAAGACAAAGGCAGGATTCCAATTCTTGATATCAAGACTTGATCTGCATGCTTTTAGCTGTTGAAAAATGAAGTTTGTAAAATGTATTTACATAAAAACAATTAAATATGTACAAAATTTACATGAGCTCTTTGCCTAGGCTGCCACTAGGCGCCATGGCATTTATAGAACTCTGATGTTATACAGTTCATTTGGGCAAGGCATGTGGCTGGATTCTGTAAATAACATAAGACCACTTTCGACAAACATTGGAGTGAACTGTGACTTTCATTAATGGATTGTATGTGGACATACAGTGTGTTCCAAAATGATTGACACAATTGATAAAGATGACTTTATAAAATAAATAATTCAAACGAAATGTTATTTGTGCCAAATACAACTGGTGTAGACTTTACAGTTAAATTGCAAGATCGCAATTTCAAGATTTCAATTTCAAGATCGATAGATCGAATCCCCGAGCTGAAAAGGTACAAATCTGTCATTCTTCCCCTGAACAAGGCAGTTAACCCACTGTTCCTAGGTCGTGTATTGAAAATAAGAATTTGTTCTTAACGGACTTGCCTAGTTAAAGGTAAAAAAATAGAAGAAGCTTTCTTACGAGCCCTTCTCAATGATGCACAGTTTAAAAATAGTTATTCAATTAGTATTTTAATTCAAACACGAGGAATAACAGTAAAATACTTAAGAATGGAGCTAAAAACAGGGAGTACCAGTACCAGATCAATGTGCAGAGGTACGAGGTATTTGAGGTAGATACGTACATGAAGGCAGGGTAAAGTGACTCAGGATAGATAATAATAAGAGTAAAATAAAGAACAGAGTAGCGGCAGCAAATGATGACTTTAAAAGTGGGTGTGTGATGTGTATGTATGTGTGTTTGTGTTGTGTTATGTGTGTGTGCGTAGTCTATTTGAATGTGTGTTGGCTTTAAGTGGGAGTGTCAAAATAGTGAGTGTGCGTAGGGTCAGTGGAAGATATTTTATTTTATTTCACCTTTATTTAACCAGGTAGGCTAGTTGAGAACAAGTTCTCATTTGCAACTGCGACCTGGCCAAGATAAAGCGTAGCAATTCGACACATACAACAACACAGAGTTACACATGGAATAAACAAAACATACAGTCAATAATACAGTAGGACAAAATAAAACAAAAGTCTATATACAGTGAGTGCAAATTATGTAAGTTAAGGAAATAAATAGGCCATGGTGGCGAAGTAATTACAATATAACAATTAAACACTGGAATGGTAGATCGGCAGAAGATGAATGTGCAGGTAGAGATACTGGGGTGCAAAGGAGCAAAGTAAATAAATAAATACCAGTATGGGGATGAGGTAGGTAGATAGATGGGCTGTTTACAGATAGGCTAAGTACAGGTGCAGTGATCTGTAAAATGCTCTGACAGCTGGTGCTTAAAGCTAGTGAGGGAGATATGAGTCTCCAGCTTCAGAGATTTCTGCAGTTCGTTCCAGTCATTAACAGCAGAGAACTGGAAGGAAAGACGACCAAAGGAGGAACTGGCTTTGGGGGTGACCAGTGAGATATACCTGCTGGAGCGCGTGCTACAGGTGGGTGCTGCTATGGTGACCAGTGAGCTGAGATAAGGTGGGGCTTTACCTAGCAGAGACTTGTAGATAACCTGTAGCCAGTGGGTTTGGCGACGAGTATGAAGCGAGGGCCAACCAACGAGAGCGTACAGGTCGCAATGGTGGGTAGTGTATGGTGCTTTGGTGACAAAACGGATGGCACTGTGATAGACTGCATCCAGTTTGTTGAGTAGAGTGTTGGAGGCTATTTTATAGATGACATCACCGAAGTTGAGGATCGGTAGGATGGTCAGTTTTACGAGGGTATGTTTGGCAACATGAGTGAAGAATGCTTTGTTGCAATATAGGAAGCCAATTCTAGATTTAATTTTGGATTGGAGATGCTTAATGTGAGTCTGGAAGGAGAGTTTACAGTCTAACCAGACACCCATGTATTTGTAGTTGTCCACGTATTCTAAGCCAGAGCCGTCCAGAGTAGTGATGCTGGACGGGCGAGCAGGTGCGGGCAGCGGTCGATTGAAAAGCATGCATTTAGTTTTACTTGCGTTTAAGAGCAGTTGGAGACCACGGAAGGAGAGTTGTATGGCATTGAAGCTCGTCTGGAGGTTAGTTAACACAGTGTCCAAGGAGGGGCCAGAAGTATACAGAATGGTGTCGTCTGCGTAGAGGTGGATCAGAGAATCACCAGTAGCAAGAGCAACATCATGGATGTATACAGAAAAGAGAGTCGGCCCGAGAATTGAACCCTATGGCACACCCATAGAGACTGTCAGAGGTCCAGACAACAGGCCCTCCGATTTCACACACTGAACTCTATCAGAGAAGTAGTTGGTAAACCAGACGAGGCAATCATTTGAGAAACCAAGCCTGTCGAGTATGCCAATAAGAATGTTGTGATTGACAGAGTCGAAAGCCTTGGCCAGGTCGATGAATACGGCTGCACAGTAATGTCTCTTATCGATGGCGGTTATGATGTCGTTTAGAACCTTGAGCGTGGCTGAGGTGCACCCATGACCAGCTCTGAAACCAGATTGCATAGCGGAGAAGGTATGGTGGGATTTGAAATGGTCAGTAATCTGTTTGTTAACTTGGTTTTCGAAGACCTTAGAAAGACAGGGTAGGATAGATATAGGTCTGTGGCAGTTTGGGTCTAGAGTGTCACCCCCTTTGAAGAGGGGGATGACCGCGGCAGCTTTCCAATCTTTGGGAATCTCAGACGATACGAAAAGAGGTTGAACAGGCTAGTAATAGGGGTTGCAACATTTTCGGCAGATAATTTTGGAAAGAGAGGGTCCAGATTGTCTAGCCCGGCTGATTTGTAGGGGTCCAGATTTGCAGCTCTTTCAGAACATCGGCGATCTGGATTTGGGTAAAGGAGAAATGGTGGAGGCTTTGGCGGGTTGCTGTGGAGGGTGCTGTGCAGTTGACCGGGGTAGGGGTAGCGATGTGGAAAGCGTGGCCAGTCATGGAGAAATGCTTGTTGAAATTCTCAATTATAGCGGATTTATCAGTGGTGACAATGTTTCCTAGCCTCAGAGCAGTGGGCAGCTGGGAGGAGGTGCTCTTATTCTCCATGGACTTTACAGTGTCCCAGAACCTTTTTGAGTTAGTACTATAGGATGCAAATTTCTGTTTTGAAAAAGCTTGCCTTAGCTTTTCTAACTGCCTGTGTATATTTGTTCCCAACTTCCCTGAAAAGTTGCATATCACGGGGGTTATTCGATGCTAATGCAGAACGCCACAGGATGTTTTTGTGCTGGTCAAGGGCAGACAGGTCTGGCGTGAACCAAGGACTATATCTATTCCTAGTTCTAATTTTTTAAGAGGGGCATGCTTATTTAAGATGGTAAGGAAGGCACTTTTAAAGAATAGCCAGGCATCATCTACTGACGGAATGAGGTCAATGCCATTCCAGGATACCCCGGCCAGGTTGATTAGAAAGGCCTGCTCGCAGAAGTGTTTCAGGGAGCGTTTGACAGTGATGAGGGGTGGTCGTTTGGTCGCAGACTCATTACGGATGCAGGCAATGAGGCAGTGATCGCTGAGATCTTGATTGAAAACAGCAGAGGTGTATTTGGAGGGTGAATTAGTTAGGATGACATCTATGAGGGTGCCCGTGTTTACTGATTTGGGGTTGTACCTGGTAGGTTCATTGATCATTTGTGTGAGATTGAGGGCATCAAGCTTAGTTTGTAGGATGGCCGGGGTGTTAAGCATGTCCCAGTTTAGGTCACCTAGTAGCACGAGCTCAGAAGATAGATGGGGGGCAATCAGTTTACATATCGTATCGAGGGCACAGCTGGGGCAGAGGGAGGTCTATAGCAAGCGGCAACAGTGAGAGACTTGTTTCTGGAAAGGTGAATGTTTAGAAGTACAAGCTCAAATGGTTTGGGTACAGACTTAGAAATTAATACAGAACTCTGCAGGCTATCTTTGCAGTAAATTGCAACACCGCCCCCTTTGGCAGTCCTATCTTGGTGGAAAACGTTATAGTTAGCAATGGAGATTTCATTTTTTTTGGTGGTTTTCCTAAGCCAGGATTCAGACACGGCTAAGACATCTGGGTTGGCAGAGTGTGCTAAAGCAGTGAGTAAAACAAACTTGGGGAGTAGGCTTCTAATGTTAACATGCATGAAACCAAGGCTTTTACGTTTACAGAAGTCAACAAATGAGAGCACCTGGGGGGTGGGAGTGGAGCTAGATACTGCAGGACCTGGATTAACCTCCACATCACCAGAGGAACAGAGGAGAAGTAGGATAAGGGTACGGCTAAAGACTATACGAACTGGCCGTCTAGCACGTTCAGAACAGAGAGTAAAAGGAGCAGGTTTCTGGGCACAATAGCATAGATTCAAGGCATAGTGTACAGACAAAGGTAAAGTAGGATGTGAGTACATTGGAGGTAAACCTAGGCATTGAGTAATGAAGAGAGAGACATAGTCTCTAGAGATGTTTAAACCAGGTGATGTCATCGCATATGTAGGAGGTGGAACAACATAGTTGATTAAGGCATATATTGAGCATGGCTAGGGGCTCTACAGTGAAATAAGACAGTAATCACAAACCAGGACAGTAATGGACAAGGCATATTTATATTAGAGAGAGGCATGCATAGCCAAGTGAACATATGGATCCAGTGAGTGGTTGGGCTGGCTGGGGACACGGCGATTCAGACAGTTAGCAGGCTAACAAGCTAACAGTTAGTAGGCCGGAGCTAAACAAGCTAGCAGCTAGTAGACCGGGTTAGCAAGCAAGCAGTTAGCAAGAGTTAGCAGTTAGCAGACCGGGCAGGCAAGCTAGCAGTTAGCAGACCGGGTCAGCAAGCAAGCAGTTGCAAGGACTAGCAGTTAGCTAGTCAGTGGAGATAGAGTCAGTGGAGATAGTTTGGGTACCATTCATTGACTATTCATTGACTATTTAGCAATCTGGCTATTCATATACTTATTATTAAATAAATACTATTCAGATACTGAGCTATAAAGTATGCTTAAAATATTTGGGAAATTATATTATTTTATACGAATACAATTGCTCAGATTAACAAGTACATTTTCTCAAAAAGGTAGGGGTCAAAATGATTGACACCCCTGTTTTCAATACCTTTTCAGGATAACCGCACTGAAAATGTGTTTTAGCCAGAACTACAGACGGCTATATCGGTCCGCTAATACAGGACTAGTGTGAGAAACTGTTTTTTTTTGTATTCAAAAATATATAACATTAAAAAAAAATATTAGGGGGTGCTGCAGTACCCTCAGCACTTGTACTTCCTGTGGCATAGGGTTATTGTATTGCTGGAAGATCCACTTGCGGCCAAGTTTCAGCCTCCTGGCAGAGGCAACAAGGTTTTTGGCTTAAATGTCCTGGTACTGGGTAAAGTGCATGATGCCATTGACCTTAACAAGTGCCCCAGAACTAGTGGAAGCAAAATAGCCCCATAACATCAAAGAACCACCACCATATTTTACAGTAGGAATGGGTTCTTTTCTGCTCATGCATTCTCATTTTGATGCCAAACCCATCACTGGGATGCATGGCCAAAGATATTTATTTCCATTTCATCAAACAAATGTAAACACCTGGGGCCTCATTTATCAAAGGTGTGTGCTTACAAAAAATACTCAAATTCAAATTAAATCAAATCAAATTGTATTAGTCACATGCACTGAATACAACAGACCTTACAGTGAAATTCTTACTTACAAGCCCATAACCAACAATGCAGTTTAAAAAATACGAATAAGAATAAGAAATAAAAGGAACAAGAAATTAAAGAGCAGCAGTAAAATAACAATAGCGAGACTATATACAAGGGGTACCGGTACAGAGTCAATGTGTTGGGGTTTAGTCGAGGTAATTGAGGTAATATGTACATGTAGGTAGAGTTATTAAAGTGACTATGCATAGGTAATAACAGAGAGTAGCAGCGGCGTAAAAGAGGGGGTGGGGCAATGCAAATAGTATGGGTAGCCATTTGATTAGATGTTCAGGAGTCTTGGGGGTAGAAGCTGTTTAGAAGCCTCTTGGACCTAGACTTGGCACTCCGATACCGCTTGCCGTGCGGTAGCAGAGAGAACAGTCTATGACTAGGGTGGCTGGAGTCTGACAATTTTTAGGGCCTTCCTCTGACACCGCCTGGTATAGAAGTCCTGGATGGCAGGAAGCTTGGACCCAGTGATATACTGGGCCGTACGCATGACCCTCTGTAGTGCCTTGCGGTCGGAGGTTGAGCAGTTGCCTTACCAGGCAGAGATGCAACCAGTCAGGATGCTCTCGATGGTGCAGCTGTAGAAACTTTAAGGATCTGAAGACTCATGCCAAATCTTTTCATTCTCCTGAGGGGGAATAGGTTTTGTCGTGCCCTCTTCACGACTGTCTTGGTGTACTTGGACCTTGCGTGCGCCTAGTATTCCCGCAAAATTTAATATGGCTCTGATTTATCAATGAAAACATGGGTATATGTTGCGTGCGACAGTTTGATACATCCCAATAGAAAAAGGCTCAGTGTCATTAACCTCACAAGGTGAGGTATTGAAAGGTATTGAAAACAGGGGTGTCAATCATTTTTACCCCTACCTTTTTGAGATAAAAAGTATTACTTGTTAAACAAAATCAATCTGAGAAATTGTATTAGTGTAAAATAATATAGTTGTAAAAAAAATTGGAGTATACCATAATGTAATTATTTATTTTATATAGTCAATTTTGTTCATATTTATCAAGGGTGTCAATCATTTCGGGCCACCAATGGACATACAATGTGCTATCCTGTATGATTATTTATCAGTTCAGTTTCTGTTGAAACAGTTGAAACTATGTCACTTAATTGAGTTCCACAATACATTTTTTAATACTTGATTGGATATGAAGAGCGAAAATGATAATATGATATTATTGACTTGCATTGGATTTGGGCCACAAATGCAAAAAAGTTAGCATTTGAAACAGTGATCAGGTAAACAAAACCAAAGCATGGTGGTCATACCTTGTCCATAGACTGCGTACATGGTCAAAACAAAACCAAAGCATGGTGGTCATACCTTGTCCATAGACTGCGTACATGGTCAAAACAAAACCAAAGCATGGTGGTCATGCCTTGTCCATAGACTGCGTACATGGTAAAAACAAAACCAAAGCATGGTGGTCATACCTTGTCCATAGACTGCTTACATGGTAAAAACAAAATCAAAGCATGGTGGTCATACCTTGTCCATAGACTGCTTACATGGTAAAAACAAAATCAAAGCATGGTGGTCATGCCTTGTCCATAGACTGCTTACATGGTAAAAACAAAACCAAAGCATGGTGGTCATGCCTTGTCCATAGACTGCTTACATGGTAAAAACAAAACCAAAGCATGGTGGTCATGCCTTGTCCATAGACTGCTTACATGGTAAAAACAAAACCAAAGCATGGTGGTCATACCTTGTCCATAGACTGCTTACATGATAAAAACAAAACCAAAGCATGGTGGTCATGCCTTGTCCATAGACTGCTTACATGTTAAAAACAAAACCAAAAAATTGTGGTCATGCCTTGTCCATAGACTGCTTACATGGTAAAAACAAAACCAAAGCATGGTGGTCATGCCTTGTCCATAGACTGCTTACATGGTAAGGAAACCAATATGTAATTTTGTAATTTGGGTGAACTATCCCTTTAGGAATCTCTGTTATCACTCATTACCTACCATCAACGAGACAGAAGTAAGGCACTGTATCTAACAGTACAAACATTGGCCTTTATTCACAATGTGTCTCAGAGTAGGAGTGCTGATCTAGGATCAGGTCCTCCCAGTCAATATAATTTTTAAACATTTTGATCTAAATTAGAAACTGATTGTATATCAGCACTCCTACTCTGAGATGCTTTCTGAATATGTTACTTCGAAAGTATAGGGCAAACTAAAAACATCACACAGAAATACAATTCATCTTTCTTTAGAATTCACTAAAACAAGCAACATCAAGTAGGCCATAATTATTTAAAGTACCAGAAAGTATTGTTACCACATAATCTTCTAGTATACACTAGGAAACTACTGGAAATACTACCGTAAAGTACAGTCTGTGACTGATTACTTAGAAGCACTGATAAACTATAATACCAGATAACTCATTTGGGGCCCGATTCAGACTTACTGTAGGAAATATACACCTTCCCTACACACACCATTCCTACGTACTTCTTAGTAGGTGGTATTCAGACTTATCCTATGTAGGTGCGTAACAGGCTTTGCATGTGTGGTTCCCCAGCGCTTGCTGAATAAATGTAATTCAACCGCTGAAAACCCTCCCACTTGCTGGCCAGCAGATTTTCTCGTGGAGTATTCATTCAGTATTATTATTATACCTTTATTTCAACAAGGAACACAGACTGAGACCAAGGTCTCTTTTACAGCTGGGCCCTGCGTATACATGTTTACACATACAGTTTAGGTACAACGATTGAGAAACTAAACAAGACAAACAAAACGATCACAGATAACACAAAAACAATACAGCATCAGATTACATTTACACATAAATTATTACCCTAACAGCACAAGAACTTGCTTTACACGAAACAGTTACAAGCAATAACACAATAACAATCCTCCAATAAATATTTAAAATGGGCGACAGGGGGACAAGAGTCTCAAGTTTATGTTTAGTCTGCAAGCTATTCCATAGGCAAGGAGCGTAACAGGAAAAGGCAGCCATACCCAACTCTGTGGAAATCGCATGGGCCTCACCTGGTTTTAGGAATTCTAATTCTAATATTGATGAGTGATGATAAATAAGAAGGTAGTTTATTCAGAAGTGCTTTTTTAAATATTTTTTATTTTACCCCGTTTTCTACCCCAATTTCATGGTATCCAATTGTTGTAGTAGCTACTATCTTGTCTCATCCCTACAACTCCCGTACGGGCTCGGGAGAGACGAAGGTTGAAAGTCATGAGTCCTCCGATACACAACCCAACCAGCCGTACTGCTTCTTAACACAGCGCACATCCAACCCGGAAGCCAGCCGCACCAATGTGTCGGAGCACCTGCACCTGGCAACCTTGGTTAGCGCGCACTGCGCCCGGCCCGCCACAGGAGTCACTGGTGCGTGATGAGACAAGGACATCCCTACCGACCAAGCCCTCCCTAACCCGGACGACGCTAGGCCAATTGTGCGTCGCCCCACAGACCTCCCGGTCGCAGCCGGTTGCGACAGAGCCTGGGCACGAACCCAGGGACTCTGATGGCACAGCTGGCGCTGCAGTACAGCGCCCTTAACCACTGCGCCACCCGGGAGGCCCAGAAGTGCTTTATAGACAAATACGAGGGCATGTTGTTCTCGTCTCATGGACAGCGAAGTCCAACCCACATTTTGATATAAAACACAGTAGTGAGTTCTGTAGCTAACACCCGTAATGAACCTAAGTGCGCAATGATAAGTAGCATCCAGCGATTTAAGTGTTGATGCCGTACCATGCATGTAAATAATATCCCCATAATCTATAACAGACATAAAAGTAGCTTGCACAACTTGTCTTCTATTTGTAGAGGACAAGCATGTCCTGTTTCTATAGAGGGAAGCCTAGCTTGATTTTTAGCCGTTTACAAAGTTCATTAATATGCATTTTAAAAGACAGTTTATCATCCAACCATATCCCTAAGTATTTATATGCAGAGACCTGATTAATTTGAGAACCATCTAAGCTCGTAAGTGCAAGTGTATTTTCAACCAACGTTTTGAACCTATAGGGTTTTCAGTACATTTATCTAAAGCCATCCCTTTAAATTTGGTGTGCCTTTAATTAGAATTTTCTCCGTGGATGATACTACAATATATGGAGAAAACGGTTCAGAATATTAGGGATCCCAAGTGGAGCAGCAGTCTAAGGCACTCGGCAAGGATCATATCACCGCCACCCTAGACCCACTTCAGTTTGCATACCGCCCCAACAGGTCCACAGATGACGCAATCACCATCACACTGCACACTGCCCTATCCCATCTGGACAAAAACTAATACCGATGTAATGCTGTTCATTGAATACAGCTCAACATTCAACATCATAGTACCATCCAAGCTCATCATCAAGCTGGAGGCCCTGGGTCTCAACCCCGCCCTGTGCAACTGGGTCCTGGACTTTCTGACGGGCCGCCCCCAGGTGATGAAGGTAGAAAATAACATTTCCACTTCGCTGACCCTCAACATTGGTTCCCCACAAGAGTGTGTGCTCAGACCTCTCCTGTACTCCCTGTTCACCCACGACTGCGTGGCCATGCACACCTCCAACTCAATCATCAAGTTTGCAGATGACACAACAGTAGTGGGCCTGATCACCAACAACAACGAGACAGCCTACAGGGAGGAGGTGAGGGCATTCTGAGTGGGGTGTCAGGAAAACAACTTCTCACTCAACGTCAACAAAACAAAGGAGATGATCGTGGATTTCAGGAAACAGCAGAGGGAGCACTCCCCTATTCAAATTGAAGGGACAGCAGTGGAGAAGGTGTAAAGTTTTAAGTTCCTGGACATACACATGACAGATGTACTGAAATGGTCCACCCACACAGACAGTGTGGTGAAGAAGGCGCAACAGCGCCTCTTCAACCTCAGGAGCCTGAAGAAATTTGGCTTGTCACCCAAAACCCTGACAAACTTTTACAGATGCACAATCGAGAGCATCCTGTCAGGCTGTATCACAGCCTGGTACGGCAACTGCTCCGCCCACAACCGTAAGGCTCTCCAGAGGGTAGTGAAGTCTGCAAAACGCATCACCAGGGGCAAACTACCTGCCCTCCAGGACACATATACAGCATCCGATGTCACAGGAAGGCCAAAAAGATCATAAAAGACAACAACCACCTGAGCCACTGCCTGTTCACACCGCTATCACCCAGAAGGCGAGGTCAGTACATGTCCATCAAAGCTGGGACAGAGAGACTGAAAAACAGCTTCTATTTCAAGGCCATCAGACTGCTAAACAGCAATCACTACGTGAGCGAGGCTGCTGCCTACATTGAGACCCAATCACTGGACACTTTAAATAATGTCACTTTTAAACGTTTTACATATCTTGCATTACTCATATCAAATGTATATACTGTATTTTATACCATCTACTGCACCGTGCCTATGCCGCTCGGCCATCTCGCTCATCCATATATTTATATGTACATATTCTCATTCACCTCTTTAGATATGTGTGTATTAGGTAGGTCTTGGGGAATTGTTAGATTACTTGTATATTATTATATTACTGCACAGTAGGAACTAGAAGCACAAGCATTTCGCTACACTCGCATTAATAACATCTGCTAACCATGTGTATGTGACCAATCAAATTTGATTTGTATCACAACTGGCCGTGAAAAGGAGTCCCATAGGGTGACGCAGCGTCGTCCGGGTTTGGCCGGGGTAGGCCGTCATTGTAAATAAGATTTTTTTCTTAACTGACTTGCCTAGTTCAATAAAGGTTAAATAAATAATAAATAAAATCAATGAAAGAAAGCCATGTAGGCCTAAATACATGCATATTCGTCTATTTTTCTGCACCAATTGGTAGATTTTAAAATACTCTGATATTGTATATTATATATTTAGCGTTCTGAAAATATTCATGAATAATAATAAAAAAACAGGTTTGGAAAGCCTTTATGCACTAATAATACCCTAATAATACCCTAATAATACCCACTAATCATGGAACTGTGATGACAACGGTCCAGTCGTCATGAACTGTGCCCAGGCTGGCTACAAGTTTAAACTGCTTCATATGTGAGCTACAAGTCCTAAATGACTGCACAACTTGTAATACATTAGACTAACATGAGCCACTATTGCTGGTGATCCTCAGGAACAACCACACAAATGTGACAGAGGAAAGAAAAGTAAACTAAGTATGTCATGGAATGATGCAAAATGTAAGGAAATGAGTTATAAATATACAGTATGTGGGTATAACTGATGGTGGCTACCGAAAATGGCTAATTGTTTAGCCTGGTACAGTTTTTAAAAAATACAGTAAAAAGCCCAGGGATATAATTAAAACATACTAGAAATCATAAATCAACTCGGTAGGTTTGCCCCTTTAATATAATTTGCGCGTGGCTACAGAAGCGTATAGTTTAGGTCTCCAAATGTCATCCTTGCCAGTAATAAGCCCAGCATTTCATAAACTTGACTGTGGAAAAGTTTAAATGTTGATATGCTTCAGTTAGCTACCATATGGCTGGTTACACATTTGTCTCCAGCGATCCTAAGGTCAAATATATCCAAAACAATTGACATTTCCTCACCTGTCTGTGTCTTATTTCAATAAACAAACTCGATAACTTGAAACGTAAAATAAAAACACAATTCATGGGACTTAAATCATAAGAAAAGTGTAAAAAAAGGTTAATAAGATCGTCATTCATCACAAGGGAACAGGATGCTCCTTGTGCCAAGTCAATCTGGTCTCATTATACTCATTCATAATCTAACATTCCTCATTCATCTTACATTTCCAAGTAGATGGGAGGGGGCGAGGGGGGACATGGCACTTTTAATACTAATGCAATAATGGAGCATTAATTCAATTCTTTATGAAAAGCTTCATGAAAATTGTCGCAAACCCACTTACCAAAATTACAATTTAAATGTTTTTTTATTTTACCTTTATTTAACCAGGCAAGTCAGTTAAGAACATATTCTTATTTTCAATGACGGCCTGGGAACAGTGGGTTAACTGCCTGTTCAGGGGCAGAACGACAGATTTGTACCTTGTCAGCTCGGGGGTTTGAACTCGCAACCTTCCGGTTACTAGTCCAACGCTCTAACCACTAGGCTACGCTGCCGCCCCATGTAAAAAATAAACCCCCCCTGCAATTTTTATATGTTACGAATTCCAATTCGTACAATATGTTACAAATGTGTAAGTGCTTAATATTCCGTTCAATCTCTTTAATCCACTTGGTGGTAATTGTAAATTGGCTCATATTAAATGCTTATGAATTTTCTTCATTTCACAACACAAATCTCAAACCAAATCTTAACCATTATTTCTCAGGTGGTGGATAAAAAAAAAGACAAATCTCATAGGGCCTGATTCCGACCCGAGTTAAGTGCATAAATGTACCGTAATTCCGTTTTTATGCACTTTTCTCTCTATGCATATTCTGAACTTGAATTTAAGCATGAGTATAGAATGCTATTCCCCTGATATTCGTTCAGGGTGAAGATCTAAGAAATGGAGGTGTGGCAGAGCTGTGTCTACAGATACATCGTATTTTGACCTTAACTTAATTCTCTTATAATTACACCACCTTTACGCACACGGAAATCATGAATAAGGTCGAGCGAATCTGATGGTTCCAAGTGTAAATAGCATCTGCTAGATTTTTTTTCCAGTAGAAATAACAGCATTCTCCATGCATTGTAATTTACAACTTGATATAGCTTGGTAAATAAGTAATCCGTTTGAATAAGGGAATTGTAAATATAAATGACACTTGTTTTAGATCTATTTGAACTTATAATCGCAAATGGAGACAACTGTGACACCAGTCATATGGCAGCAAACTGAATCATATAAACATATCAACTTTCTCACAGAAAGGTTTATGAACTGCTGGGCCATTATGCAGAATTGAAATTTTACAGCATTTTAACTTTCAGGGATGGGCACTCTTGAATGTCTAAATTATAGGCTAACTTGACTGTCTCTGTTTCCTATTTCTATCATGTTAAATATTTCGCCACTGTCAGTATCAACCATCAGTAGACCTAATAACCACATATATTCAACTGACAATTTACTGTTAGTTCCCTTCAGTTGGTAAAGCCTACGTTATCATTCCATTTAATTACATTGTTTCGTTTATCTTCATTCGCCATGGCGGGGTGGTTGTTGCTGAGGATCATTAGTCACAATTCATAATGTAAAAAAAGACATGTAGGCTAATTAAAATACTATGGTATGGAGCACAGACCAAGCCGTAACAGTTTGAACTCGACGCATTGCGCAATACTTGTGTCACGTGTGCTCCCTCTCCCGCCTCTAGGTCACCAGGCTGCTAGTTATGGCGCACACCTGTCACCATCGTTACGCGCACCTCCGCATCATCAGACTCACCTGGACTCCATCACTTCCCTGATTACATTCCCTATATATGTCACTCCCTTTGGTTCCTTCCCCAGGCGTTATTGTTCTGTTTCATCTCTGTGTGCTATGTGTTTCTTGTGTTGTATTATTTTCCATTTATTTTATTAAAACACTCACTGAACTTGCTTCCTGACTCTTAGCGCACTCGTTACAACTAGGCCGTGTCATTGCACAGTTCCATGGTTAGTGCAGGCAATAGCCTACTATTGTACACTATTATCTCTATTATAATTCCATGTACACTAATATTTCAACATTATCATGGGTTGAAAAACTGAATGTGGCAATTTTTTAGAATTAAAGCTGCAATATGTAACTTTTTGGGCAACCTGACCAAATTCACATAAACAGGTCTGCCATTCTCATTGAAAGCAAGTCTAAGAAGTGGTACATATGTTCTATGTGTGCTATTTCTTATGCTTACAGTTCATACATTTTGTTTTTGTGTCTTTTTCTTTTGGTTTTGTACACCCGTTTCAAAGAGCTGAAAATATAATATTTTTGGTTATGGAAAATATATTTTAAAGTGGTTTAAATGGTACAATGATTCTCTACACTATGTCACATAAACTTAAATTAGCCGAAGTATTAGAATTTTAACAACCAGGTAACTTGGTCTCAGAGCATTTCATATGATATGTATGATATATAATGTTTCATATGGTATGTATTAATTTGTGGATGTCCATCACCCACTCCATATGATATGTTGCAAATTACAATTTGTATTATATGTTATGAATTGCAAAACGTACAATATGTTACGACTTTGCACAACGAATGATAGGGTTAGCTAAAAATGTTAGGGGTTAGGTGAAGGGGTAGATAAAATGGTTAAGAATAGGGTTAGGGGAAGTGTTAGCTAACATGCTAAGTAGTTGCAAAGTAGCTAAAAAGTACTAAGTAGTTTAAAATTCTAAAGTTGTGCTTTGGGTTGCTAAACATTCGAGTTATACACCCACCCATCCACCCCGACCAACAACCCTACTTTAGTTTTTGCCTAAACTAACCATCTATCTTACGCAATCATACCAAACTTAACATATCATACTGAATGGAGTGTCTCGGATTTACATACAGAATAATATGCAATGCTCTGAGAAGTTGGGAAATGGCAGAGCATCTTTAATCAAACCATTGTTTTCTTTATTTCGTGAGTAAAGAATCTCCAAGCCTGTTTTTTATGATTCATAAATACTTTCCTAAATCTAAATAATCTAAAGATCAGAGTATTTTTTTAGTCTACCAATTGGTGCTGAAACGGATATTAAATACACATAGCCTATATAGATGGTGTTCTTTCATTGATCCCTAATATTCTGAACCCGTAATCTCTAGATATTCTATTGAGTGTCGACAAAATTCTAACTACAAGGAACACCGTATTTAAAGGGACGTTTAAGATAAATTACCTGAAAGCCCTACTGAATGAAAACTCCAAGAGAAAATCTGTTGGCCAGCAAGTCGGAGGGTTTTCAGTGGTTGAATTACATTTATTCAGCATGCGCAAGGGAACCACACCTGCAAAGCACATTACGATAAAGTAAATCTGAATACCGACTACTTGAGAAGTACGTAGGAAAGTCATGCGTAAGAAAGGCTTAATTTCCTAAGTCGGAATCAGGGCCATACAGAGAGAATACTCACCTGCTGTATATGCTGTCAAAAAGTGGATTTTAAAGGGGCTGTAGATTGTAAACAAAGACACTATGTAAACATGTTAATGGCATGCTTGGTGGTATTCCAATACAGATTGGGGTCTTTGCATGTTGTCAATATTTATACAAGTAATTTAAGGTTGTATTCCAGCCACAGACTGTACAGTTTAGATATGGTACAAGCATGAGTGAGAAGGAAACACTCAAGGTGACTCACTGTGTATATTCCCTTGGTGGTTACCGATGCTCCACCACAAAGCTCATGGTCGTACCATCGAAGGAGGGTGGTGCAATGATTCTCGGGCGTTGCTGGGACGTGATGCTGATGACCGGTGGTTTCCCTTCTGACAAGGCCGCACTCCCCCGGGTGGTGACGTGGTGGCCCAAGGTGACGGGCACTGATGCTGGCACTGACCCTCCAGTAGCACTGTAGTAGGGGCTCTCTGCCCCCATCATGTTACCCTCCTGTCCTCCCCCACGCACCAGGGTGTATTTCCTGTGAGCGGTATTCCCGCTCTCGTCCTCCAATTGGGATGCCACGTCGGATGCGACCTGGGGTGTCATCACCGTCTGTGCAGGAAGCATGGGTGAGAGGAACCCCGGGTAGATCATGTAGTTGGGTGAGTACACCCCTCCCGTGTTCAGCGCCAGGGGGGGACACGGACATGGGGGTCACTGGCTGCAGCTGTGGCATAGGCATGGGCACGTCCACATACTGGCGCGTCTCAGGGTCGAAGAGACGCCGGGTGACTGGCTCACTCGGAGTGTCCACCAGGTAGTATTGTCCGGTGGTGGGATCAAAGAGCATCTTCCTCTGGGTAGGCTGGAAGGGGTCTCCCCCCGAAGGGGTTGTGGGCAAGGGGGCAATGGATGGGGAGAAGCAGAACACCTGCGGCTGGGGGGCTCCTTGCTTGACCACTGGTAGAGAGTGGTGGTAGATGGTGGCGGTAGTGGGGATGGTGGGGGTATCTGGGGGCCGCGTCTCCATGACAACAGGGGACCGTTTGAGAGACTGGATAGAATTATGCTCGGATCTCTTGGTGTCGGTGATGTCAGGTTGACTGGCAGCAGGGCTGCTTGGGAATACCTGCTCCTGAATGGGCAGTTTCACTTGACCGACACACCGGCCTTCTACAGGTATTGTTAAGTAGTTTTCAGAGTCTGGGTTGCCAGCTTTGATGGGCTGTGGTGTTGTCTCTGTGGTGGGGCTGCTTTTGAACCTTCCCCTGTCCATCAGCGCTCGTTTTGGGGGGGCATATTTTCAATGAGAGAGGAGCTTTCGGGGTCTTAGTGCTAATGCTTTTCACCATAGAGGTTGCATGTGATGGAGAACAGGGTTGTGGCCCATTCCTACTAGCAAAGCTGCTGCTACTGACAGCTGTCTTAATGCTGTTCCCCAAATGAAACACACTTTTGTTACAGAACATTTTACTTTGTTGTGACTGGGTTTTAAATGTGTTCTTTGTGAATGGGACATGGATTATTCTTAGACAACCTTTCTCTTCTTGAATGTTGCATGTTTCTGGCAGCCTGTCTGTGTTTGTCTCTGTAATAAGCTTCTCTCTGTCACCTGCTGAACCTAGCTCCTCTGGGCCACCATGCTCCTCTTTAGCAATGAGTGACAGAACATGACTGTCTGTAATAGGCCAGGGAGCCTGGCTCTTGCGCTTCCATTCATTTCTGTCAAAAACATAAAGCTGTTCCATTGTTTTAACGGCCGCCTTTAGTTTCTCTAACGCCACCTGTTTTGGTATTTTCGACTCCGGTTTGCGTTCACCTGCCTCAACCATTTTTTCCTGCTTCTGTTTAGCCTCGGACTGATCTGTGTTGGGGTGTTTAGCGAAGCCAATTGGAGGTCTGCCCGTCGCCCTGTGCAGCGACGTGGGTTCATTTTTGGCACAGTCTGGAGATGGTTTGGGGGATGACCTATCGTTCTCAATTTGTCTCTGCTTTGGAGCCTCGGTTACAAGCACACCTTGTTTAGTACTGCTATTTGTATTTACAGACTGACATTTTATTACAATTGAAGAGGGAGGCGATTTTTTACCGGGTAGTTTCTTAGAAGCTTTATTATCTTCGCGTAATGAGGCAGTTACAGGGGCGACTGCGCCTTTACTCTCGCTGTTATCCACTGAGACTAAACGATATGAACTCTTGACCAATTTACGTACGTCTCTTACCTGATGAATTGGCGTCTGAAACTTGCACTTATTGTCTCTTATATCCCTAACCGTAAAGTGTGGCACTCTGTCTGACGCTGGCAGCACCTGACTTTTGGAGTCACCTGCTGACTTTATTGGATAACTTATATTAGGGGTTAACAAGTTGTCAATATTTAGCGGATTGCATTTGTTTTCTTTCACGCTCCTCAGGCGTATTTTTATCTCGGGTGCCTTTGACCCTTTCACGATTCCTGCATTGTTGTCAGGTCTAAACTTTCTCTCTCGGTCCCCCTGTTGCTCTTTTTGCGCACCGAGGAAAGTACTGTCTGACACCTGTTCTTTCAATTCCGTATCTTTAGGAAGACGCTGGGAACTTGGAACAAACAAGTGTGACAATTTAGTTAGCTTGTTATCTGTTGTGGAGTGTGTCCCATCTAAAACGGTACGAATTTCATGTTCATCTTGGGGCTCTGGCTCACCATCCCTCCATGATTTGAATGCACTGTTTTGGCTATGGCTCAGGGATCCTCTTGTGGGCTCGCATGCATCCCTTTGAGAATCTAGTCGTGCCTCGTTTATGGGCTGAAAGCTTGCTAATGTTCTTGTACGCTCTTCCTTGGGGTCACAAGAATTAGGTCTACTGTCCACAGCCCCCTGTTCATCCGAAGAATTACTTGTGCATCCGGAACCCGATTTTGAGGATTGACTATGCACGCCTCTCTCTGTATCCCTCTCCCTTATCCCATCTTGATCCTTGCATTGGAAGCATGGGGAGTGCGTGGGATGCGTGTCCCGTATCTCCCCCCTCTCCATCTTACGCTCCTGTTCAAATTGCATTTTTTTGGAAATTACATTTTTTAAGAGACTTGATGCGAAACTTGCATTCTTATGTGTGCCTTCCATGCTATCACCCGCGTCACTGTGTTGGTAGCTCACTTCATATCCTGGCTTAGCTGGCAAGGTGCCGGTAACTTCATCCATGGAACGTGCTCCTGACACATTTTCTGAATACTTAGGAGACTTCCCGGGTTCAGGTGACCCCGCTTCAACATTACAGAGAAAATTCAATGTCTTTGTCAAAGTGATAACCTCACTGCCTGGTTCAAATGGGCCTGTAAGCTCTACGTTTTGGGTAGAGGAAGATGCATGTTGTGGACTAGATATTTTTGTATTCAAAGAAAACATCTTGGTTTGGGGTACTTTCTTATTGCTTATGGCAATACCATGTATACTCTTATAGTCTGCGTTCTTGCTCATTTCAAAAGTTGCAGTTGCACTCTTATGGGCGATTAGATTTTGCTCTCTGCCATGTGACATATTACCATATTTAAGGTCAACGAAAGCTGACCACTTGTTTAAGCCAAGCCCATTTTCTGACATTGAAGACTCACTTGAAGTGCTCAAATTTATAGCATCGAAATAGGGACATGCTAAACTCCTAAATGATTTGGCGGTTAAATTACGCACTTCTTTATCAGCGTCGTCCAGTTCACTAATCGAACTTGACGCACCGCTGGAATATTCGTTAACATCTTTCCCTCTTAATTTAGTTGCAAAGTGTTGACGTCCCGGGGCTGGGATAAAATATTGGGATCTATCGCACAAGGCTTCCGCTCTGGCGTCAGTGCTTGTAAAAAAGAAGTGACTCCTGTTTCCCATGTGCTTGGTATTATAACAAATGTTTTCATTCTCAATGATATTGTTAGAGTCGTTTATTGCTCTTGATGACGTCTTGATTGACAGGTGAATTTGCCCCGCCGAATTCCCACTACTGTTTTGTTTTTTACAAATGCTTTCATCTGAGCTGGGGCATTTGTCAGAGTCACAAAACTCACTCTCAGTGCTGACAACTGCACAACCAGAAACACGTTGGTGCACATTACATTGCGCCTTGCTGCTTTTTACTTTCGCCTGGCTCCTACCATCCACTAGGCCTATCAAAGTTTCCTCCGTTGTTTCATCGCTTTCAAAAGAGGCATAATCCACAAATGAATAAACCAGATTATCGTCCTCAATATCCCAACAGTTTCCCCGTCCAAAATCATAATCGACATCATGGTCATGCTCTGTCAGTTGGATTTCGTGCGTTGTAATGTAGTGCGATTCGTCTATCACCGTATCAGGCGCACAATGGTCTGACAATACTACGCTCTCACCGTCGTCCGATTCGGTTTTACTGTTCAAATACATGTCTGTGTATTGTAACTCCTCACACTCGCTTGGGACATTATAATCACGAGGCACAATTTCGCTCTGGGGTTCTGTCGTATTGTTATTCCCCAAGTCCACATTGCTGTTAAATTCTGTCAAATAAGTGTCCATGGGGGGATCTTCCGAGACAGGCCTATCTGCCCACCTGTCCTTCGATGTTTCCTCATAGATTTGATCCACATTGTCATCAATCTCGCGAACCCCGGGGCTCCTCTCTCCGGACGTATCACTGTTGCATTTGAAAACTGCAAGCTGGTTACCGTCACCGGTGAAAGTCACTTTAACAGTTTTTGTGCACTCTGAATTGATATCAAGTAAATCATCCAAATCAACATAATTGGATTCGTCACTTTTTGCCTTAGTGTTGCACTGGTTTTTGTCTTCATTTCCATGGAGCAGCTTTCTATAAGGTCCGGTGTCGTCTCGGTAAGTGAGAGTTTTCTCAACTGCTTCCATTTGTGCAGTTTCTTACTGCCAGAAAATGCTCTTTGTTAGCGATGTTATCCTGTCACAGGACGGAAAACTCTGCGCGAGGGAGAGACTGGAATGAGGGAGGGAGAGTGAGAGGGGGTCAGTCTAGTCGCCCTCGAAATCCCCAGTGCACTCTGTTGTATATTCCGACGTCCGTAATCAGCACATGGAGTTGTTGCTCTTCACGGCTTCACTCGACGACAGTTGTCTGTTTAACGCTCGAGTGACATTTCGGATGACATGTCAGCTACATTGGCAAAGGCTGGGGTCAAACCTTCGTCACAGAGTGCGATTTTAGGTCTACATGCTAATCTACTTGATGCTACTCTCTTTGATAACGTAGCCGTGCACAATCAATTGCGCGGTTGAGAGAGAGAGAGAGAGAGAGAGAGAGAGAGAGAGAGAGAGAGAGAGAGAGAGAGAGAGAGAGAGAGAGAGAGAGAGAGAGAGAGAGAGACGAATGACTATGTGGATTTAACGACCCTCATGGAATGCGCGTGAACAGGATCTCTCGTGCCAAATTACAATAAATCACGCACAGCGATTTACGCACAACGTGTTACTGTATTTTCTAGTAAATATTTGATGCGCCCATGCAGTCTATTAGATACAAAAACGTAAAAATAAAAATCTATAGTGTTGCCTTAAACACTTGCATATGTAACAAATAGGAAAGACAAGATAACGGAATGGAAGACGCCTATTTTTATCAGCCGTGCACGGGACTAAGCCTCAGTGCCGCACAGCACAGGCACTCGATGACTGCATAGTACTCTTTTGGAAAAAATATTAGGTCCTAATTTAACTCCTAATTAAAAAACTATTTCAGAAGTATGTTAAAGTGGTTCAACGCTAGCTGCCTCGTATTTTCAAGAGAATTGTCGCATCAGCTACCGTATGCCCAAAATGCAGTTAAGGACATGTAATGTGCGTCACCTTTCCTAGAACAACAGCTAATTTCCCTAGAATACAGCGAAAACTTCTATCCAGATCTTTCTTTCTTTCGTTCTATACTTTCTAAATAAATACCTAATAAATAAATACATTTCGGAAGGAAAGATTTTCTAAAGAAAGGGAAGATGTGCATTTGTTAATTCATGGGCAAGGTAGCTGATTTAAATCAGAAATGCATAGCATCAATGTCTCTAACAAATTAACATAATTGCTAGGCTACTAGAAGCCGAAACAGCTACATGATGCTTTATAAATACCACTCCCGAATAGGTCAATATCTTTCTGCTCTTATTTTCAGACATTATGATTGATTGGAAAGGAGCATGAAATAGATCAGTTGGCCCCAAACCAAACCGGCCTTATGTGGTAGCTGCAAATACATTGGACTTAAAATATTTTTTGACAGCTGAATGTTATCAATGCTCCACCCACGATTTCCAACAGCTGCAAACTCTTAATAGAGAGAACCAGGAAGGTTGTCCGATAGGTTCTATCGTGGAACTCACTGCAAGGACTGAGACTCACCCAAATCCAATGCGTCAACAATGGTATATGTTTTTCTCATCTTATACAGTATGTATGGACTTTGTGATTGACCTGACTGTATATTAACTTGGTGATAAACTTGCTGAAAAAAAATCACAATTTGTACAACAGTGGTATTCAAACGTCTTCACCCGAAATACCAAAAACATTATCTGGGACAGTGGACATCAAACACACATTTCTGCAGAATAACCATTATTCAAATATAAAACATTGATGTTCACTGGCACGATTTCTGAATGGATGCTTTACTGTTGTAGCTCCTTTGTTGATCTGTCTTCCTCTGACCTTTCAATCATTGACTGGTGCCCAGAGGTCAGTAATGAATCAGTAGGCCTAATGGAGAAATAAGACATTAATGATGCTTTTTAATTCATGTTATATAGCCATTGATCCTTGAAGAATACAGCTTATAAATGTCTCATGACTTTAGTTTAACTGTCTAACTGTCTACCCTATAGCTTGTTTTACACCATTGTTTGTAAACAATGTAGGCCTAATTGCAATCAAGCACTGTTTAACTTTTTAAAAAAGGATGAAACTATCATTTGGATCTCAGGATGGTCGATGCTAGCTCTGTCTATGAAATTGAGAGTGGCTGCATTTCTACAGCCCCATCCCTCATCTGTTTTCCAAAACAAGATTTCTGAGGCATTTATGTAGTGCTTATAAAGATGCTAAGAATGCCCTGTTAAGAATTTGTGAACACGCACACACACACACACACACACACACACACACACACACACACACACACACACACACACACACACACACACACACACACACACACACACACACACACGCACACGCACACACACACACACACACACACACACACACACACACACACACACACACCTCTTATTTTTCCGAAACCACTGTCGTGTCTGTGACTATCATTAAATGTGAAGACTTATTTATATCAAATCAGTTATCTAGGTTTAATTATTACATTAAACTTATCATGTAAACATTGATTAATTAGGAAGTCAGGGGCACCACGGAAAACGCTGAGATTACAAAGTTATAATTCTTTAATATCTGATCAATTAGTGTTCTATGAATTAATTATTATTATTACCTCAATTCGCGTTACTGAACGTCGCAAACCCTTGGATATCTGCACAAACCCTAGCCAAAATCATGAATCAGCGATATACAAATTGGCTTAATTATTTATTTACGAACTAACTAAATAATCACACAAAATGACAGAACAAACAAACAATAGATATTGGTTACTAACAATGATAGAAAAGTCTCTAGTGGGCTAAGCCAATATGACGGCTTGATAAACAAATGAAAGGGGTGGGGAAAGACAAAATGGATTCACTACACACAGTCTATAATTATATTCATAGAATGCTAATGCTTTGCACATGAACGGCCGCTCATTCGAGAATAAATTGCAATGTACATATTTACGCCTGTATGTCATTGTTGTCTCTCCGTTAAACACTCAATCGTCTTGTAGAGTTCATCAGAGTCTCTGGTTAACTTTCTCAGAAGTCACAATGTCTTTCGTGATTGTTGGTGGTTAGAATGGATACTTCAGAGTACCATTCGGAAATGTTGTCACAGAATAGATGCGTCAGCGGTTGTCTGTTTTCTCACTCTAGATTTACGTCATTTCTATCTGCAGACTCCTTGCTCTTAGTGATCAATAGTCTCAGAGTTTAAATATTTCCAGCCGTGTAGCCAAAACTACAGCTGTATGGTCTCTGTGGCCTATAGAATTGTAGCCATTCCAATGTGGGGACGATGTCCCAGCTTTTTCTGAGTTCTTAACCAATCGAGAAACCCGGCTTACTATGGGTCTCTTTGGCATGAAATGTAAATCTGGTCATGGGTGATCTTATACTCTGAGTAGAAAAGGGAGGTTCCATGATGCCGATTTAATGTCTATGCTCATGTGGGCGTGGCCATTGATTTGGTTAACTTTATATGAAAACCCATACTCTCATTTAGAAGGTTAACATCACATTACATCTTTTCACAAATAGTTTCATGTTTAAGCACATACGTTTCACAATATTTAGATGTAAACCTGACAGCTGGGAAATGTACACTTTAAGTGATACAGTTATGTGTGTTTCCTGTCCTCCATGAGATCACCAAATGAAACACACTTGTCATTTTTTATTTAATTGAATTTTACCTTTATTTTACTAGGAAAGTCAGTTAAGAACAAATTCTTATTTTCAATGACGGCCTAGGAACAGTCATAACTGTCCCTTAAGTGTCCATGGACCATTCCCACATTCTCAAAAATATAAATATGGTTTAGTTCTCCCATTTTGGGGATATAGGAGTTTTGAACAAAATAAGGTCTTTGTTCTCGCTCTCCCTAAATACTGCATGGCAGTTTCTACCAGGTATTTATGACCTGTCGTAAAGTCATAAAACTGTGGCGAGAGAGGGGGAGGGGGCTATGATCCTCTCCCCAGGTTACGTCATGACACCACAATAAATGAAAGTAAACAGGATATGCAGATGAGGCACAGGCACAGCCTCGTAACAAGGAATGATTGTCCCCTGGTGCCTCTAACCTAACATCAAACTGAGGGGCATGGGGTTAGAAACAGGCCTCATTCCATTCCAAAACTATGCCCACTCCCCTCCGCTCTCGTTCACTTGTCATCACAACCTTGATACAGCTAGGGGGGTATTATGCAATAGCACCACCTAGTTTCCGCCATATTGCTTTGGTTTCACCTATACTGTCTGGTCAGTTCTGTGAAGGGGGAAAGCAAAAGGAAGGCAGCCGCCAGTGCATGCAACTGCCGACTGACTGATCTACAAATCACCTTACATCATAACTAACAACTCATTATTATTTATAGATCAGTCAGTCACAATTTACCCATGATACATCACGGTTTTGATGCTCTCGAACACGGCCAAATTCTGCATGTGGAAGCACAACAGCTCCTGTTACTCATAGGGTATATTTAAAATCTTGACACCCGCCTCCTTTCCTTCTAGCTTTGATAACATGAGGGAGAGGTGTAGGGGCTTGACTGAGTTTGTCTCTATGGTGTTGTCACGGATCCCCCTAGTACTGCTGCTCATTCCGTTCACCAGCTCTGGAGGTCTACGTCACCGGCCTTATAGGCGTCACTGAACTGGATTCATTATCACCAACCCTGGACTGTCTTGTCTCATTACGTACACCTGATTCCCATTCCCCCGGATTAGTATGTGTATATATGTGCCCTCTGTTCCCCATTGTCCTTGTCGGTTATTGTTAGCATTTCCGTTGGTCTTGTGAGCACCTGTGCTGTTATATCGGCTTCCATGCTACGTGTTATTGTGCACTTGTACCGTGTATTATTGAGAGGTTTACACCTTGTTCTTTTGTTTGGGTGGAGAAAATAAAAACCCTTATTACGTATTCCTGCGCTTGTCTCCTATCATTTTACAGCGTGACAGAATAACCAACTTACTAAATGGAGACAGCAGGAAAGACTGAGCTGTCGACCATCGTAGAGACAGTCCAGCATCAAGAGTGACTGTCTCTCCAGACTCGGCAGTGCCATGGACAGTGTGCTGGCAACCATTCTGCGTTTGGAGGGGAATGTGCAGTCCCTCCAGTCTCCAGCACCGGTTCCGGCACCAGTCCCCACACCACTACCAGCCTCCGTCCCATCTGAGCCGGTCCGCGGAATACCCCTGTCCCTTTGATGGCGCACCAGCGAGATGCAAGGGCTTCTTTCTGCACTGTGACCTGTACCTCACTAGCTATGCCGAGGCTGCCTCCAGGAGAGACAGGGTTGCCATCTCGGCACTGACCAGACGGGCCCTGGACTGTGGTGCTGCGGTCTGGGAAACAGGAGGACCCGAGGTCATGTCCTACGAGCGCTTCACCCTTCTCTTCTGCTCGGTGTTTGATCAACCTGTGGAGGGCCGAGAGGATCAGGGATCAACGACCTCCTCGGAGTTCGCTTTGGAGTTCTGGACGAAGCCTCCACCGGATGAAACGAGTCAGCTCTGGTTACCGTGTTCCGCAGCGGACTGCGGGAGGAGGTACAGATGGAGAAAGCCTGCCGTGATGACAACCTGTCACTCAACCAGCTCATCAGCGTGGTTATTTGTTTGGACAACCTTCTGCGGTCCTGTCGAAGACCAGCATGAAATCCGGAGCCCATGGCTACACCTGCTACGTGGCCAGAGCCGATGGAGGTGGGCTCTGCACATTTGCCCAAGGTGTAGGAGAAGGAGGAATATGGGCCTCTGCTCTTATTGTGGAGAAAGGGGTCATTTCTCCCCGACCTGCCCTCTATCCATTAACCTGCCATCTACTGGCAAACATCTAAATTGCACCTAGGCTGGAATAATACATTATGGTCACTCTCTTGCATTTCAAAGATGATGATACAAAAAAAAAAAAAATAATGTTTTTTAAAAATCTTTGTATGATCTTTTACCGGATCTATTGTGTTATATTCTCCTGTATTCCTTTCACATTTCCACAAATTGAAAACAAATTCCACAAATTGAAAAAAAGGGACAGATCTTTTTTTTCAATTTTCGCCTAAAATGACATACCCAAATCTATGCATGTAGCAAGGATATGCATATTCTTGGTACCATTTGAAAGGTAACACTGAAGGTTGTGGAAATGTGGGTACTATTTAATGGTACTTCCAGTTGAGGAGTTGTGCGGCGTCTGTTTCTCAAACTAGACACTCTAATGCACTTGTCCTCTTGCTCAGTTGTGCACCGGGGCCTCCCACTCCTCTTTGTATTCTGGTTTGAGCTGTTCTGTGAAGGGAGTAGCACACAGCGTTGTACGAGATCTTCAGTTTTTTGGAAATTTCTTGCATGGAATAGCCTTAATTTCTCAGAACAAGAATAGACTGACGACTTTCAGAAAAAAGTGCTTTGTTTCTGGCCATTTTGAGCCTGTAATCGAACCCACACATGCCGATGCAAGCATTTCGCTACACTCGCATTAATAATAATATAATATATGAATACATGGCATTGACATGCTGGAGGTTCATGTCAGGATGAGCTTGTAGGAAGGGTACCACATGAGGGAGGAAGATGTCTTCCCTGTAACACACAGCGTTCAGATTGCAGGCACCAAAATAAAAGTACTATCCAGTAAAACCCTTCTGTTTTCGTTGTGCTATGTTTTTTGGTTCGTTAACTTCACCATGTATTTTTCTAAGCTGTGCTCGCATTCTACACATGGTGCATTTCCTAATAATTTTTTGTATGAGGGGGTAGGCGCACTCGACATGGCCTTCCAGGATGCAATCAAAGGTACTAGATCTAAGTAAGAGGAGTCTTAGTCCTTACGCAATGCCAGTTTTTGCCAGAGACTGTTAAAGTTTTTGTCAATTATGTCCTCCATTTTTGTTTTTCCAATCTATAAAATGATGACGTACTTGGTTTTGGTGGCTTTTAGTCTTGCAGCATGCCTACTTTGCATTTGCCTGTTTTTTTTGTTGTGATATTGACAGCGTATTTTCCAGGATCTGTATTCTCTTATTAAAGTAACATCTGTATGAGATTAACTAACTCTGATTGTTATAGATTATAGTTTTGGAAACAGAAAACTGTATGGAGATCAAATGTTTAATTTATGAGAAAATTAGCAGAATTTGCAAAGCGCAAATTCCATTTAGCTCAATCTTCTCCCACTGCCGGCTATTGGGTTTCCTCTCACTACCAAATGTGGTAGTGAGAGGAAACGCCAACCGGATGTCTCACATTTATACATCCAGTGAAATATTTGTGTCATCTATCTGTGGATTTACCCTCAGCAGAACCATAACCAGCGAGCTAAAACCAACTGCTTCCGGGTTACCCGAATTTGCTTCCTCGCGCGGATCACCGTAGCTAGCCGGTTGTAAGGAAAGTAGCTAAATATACCCTTTTTAAAAAATCTATGTTTATTCATTATGTCTAAAAGACACCGTTTAGATTTAGGCGATGACTACTCAAATAAAAAGAGATCTGATGGGTAAGCTTCTCGTTTCATGCATTACTCTCTTTCGGGTAGCAAGTTGCTGCTAGCGAACGGCTAGCTTGTTTTGTTTAGCTAGCTATCAACCGGCTAATGTTTCTTCTTGCTAGTTATCATTTATTAGCTGGCTACTTTGTGGCGATGATGAACGATTAGCTACATATCCGCGAGCTTCCTATGTTAATCAGCTTGTGACGCTCGTGTAGTCATGTTGATAAGACACGTGTTGATGTTCTGCGGCCTAGCGCTGACGTTATACAGAGTAAACTGGCTAGCCAAGTAACGTTAACTCGATTCGACGATGTCTTTACATCAAGGAAGTTGAGTGGGCGGACTGGAGCTCCGACGTTATAAAATCGAGTTTTTATTTAAAAAACCAGGGCACCCCAAAAATAGCCCTTAATTGGGCTCCCAAGTGGCGCAGCGGTCTAAGGCAACCAATTTCAATGCTAGAGGCGCCACTACAGACGCTGGTTCTATTCCAGTCTGTATCACAACCGGCTGTGAATGGGAGTCCTATAGGGCTGCGCACAATTGTCCCAGCGTCGTCCGGTTAAGGGTTTGGCTTGAGTAGGTCGTCATTGTAAATAAGAATTTGTTCTTAACTGACTTGCCGAGTTAAATAGAAATATGCGACACATTGGAGCTCCAGTCAGCCCACGTCCCCGCTCAACTCCGTTTATTTACACGAGCTGGGTGGCAGGTAACCGAAAGTTTGCCAGTTTGAATCCCCGAACCGACAAGGTGAAAATCTGCCGTTCTGCCCTTGAGCAAGGCAATTAATCACCCACAACAACAGGTGCCCGATGTGGCAGCCCCCTGCACTTCTCTGATTCAGAGTTTCGGTTGAATCTTGTGGGCAACTTACAATAACGAATGTATTCCTTTAATCATAGAGTTTTATTTGCCAATTAATTGGCCAGCTTATTTCTCAAGTTCAGGAACTAGCCTCTCAGCTGCAATATAGCCAAATAACAAACACTTGTGTTTTCTAATATTGTATCAAACTTGCATTATCACTTAATTTACATACAATAGTATTTTGGTGACCAGGAGAAACACTTGCATATTTGGATTCCATTAAATGGTAATCTGTCAAATGTCCTGCTATAGAATGGTCAATGAATAATATAAATCCACTGATTCTTGAGTAAGAGTTCTTATAGACAAAACCTGAAATATGACTGAATTTGTTTTTGGCATTATGCACATTTTGTAAATGTCCCACTACATTAAAGTGTACTTTATTTCAAGTAATGTACAATCGTTGACTTATGTATATTCTTCCATTTTTATTTTTAGGAAAGACCGAGATCGCGACAGGGACCGCGACGAACGCTCTAAAGACAGGGACCGCGACAGAGATCGGGACCGGGACCGAGATAGGGATGTGAAGCCCTCTGTCCTGCCCCCCAACACCATGATGGCTGGGGGTGGCATGCTGCCTCTCAAGCAGACAGCCATGCAGCAGCAGATCAACCCGTTCACAAACCTGCCCCACACGCCGCGCTACTATGAGATCCTGAAGAAGAGGCTGCAACTGCCTGTGTGGGAGTACAAGGAGCGCTTCAACGACATCCTGGCACGCCACCAGAGCTTCGTGCTTGTTGGAGAGACGGGCTCCGGGAAAACCACACAGGTGCAGTTCTGTTTGAAGGTCCTTAAACAGGGATTGACATTAAGGGCTAAAAGGCTCTTGCCCATTGGGCAAGACAGGAGTATTTTTGGGGGGATGGCCGAGAAGATTACGATCACTTGCCCCTGAAAATATGAAGTTATTTTCACCTACACATGGAAGGAATCAGAAAGACTAAACTACTAGAATTCTTAGCATTTTGGTTATCGGTTAAAAAACTATCTTCTGCCCATTGGGGAAACTTGCGAGCCTTCTCAGGTCATCTGTCCTGGGAAATAGGGATACCCTTAATGTCAACCCCAGCCTTAAAATTTTCTGTGTTTGCATTTTTGCATTGGCAAATCTTCACGCTTGAAACTGAAAACGCAGTTTGGGTTGACTTTTAGTTTGATCTCCTGTTCCCTCTGTTTGTTTTCTGATGGAATCAGATAGGTGTACAGTAAGCAATAGCCCCACCCCTCCCTCCATATGCCATTGAAGGCCAAGTGATTACATCACTGTGTTTACACCTACTTTGTTCCCTCAGATCTGCAAACACAGAAGAGGTAGCGTATAGGGGCGATTTGTAATTTGGCATCCTAGTCAATTCTCCCCCTCCAAACCAATGCACCTTGGAATATGTTTGTTGTTTCAGCAGACAGAACCATCCATAACATGCCCTCCCTTTCCCCTCCTCAGATCCCCCAGTGGTGTGTGGACATGGTGAAGGGCTTGGGTGGCCCCAAGAAGGCAGTGGCCTGTACCCAGCCCAGGAGGGTGGCAGCCATGAGCGTGGCCCAGAGGGTGGCTGACGAGATGGACGTCATGCTGGGCCAAGAGGTGGGATACTCCATACGATTTGAGGACTGCAGCTCCGCCAAGACCATACTGAAGTAAGCAACTGCTTGTCTGGTTAGTAGAGGCTACATCAGGGTTATTCAATTCCAGGTCTAAACACTTCCAGTTTTCATTCTCGCCTACTACCAGAATCATCATTATTAGGGCACACCTGTAGCAAAGCGCTGCAATACGTTATTCAACACAATTAGAAAATGAGCATTTGTTATTGGAGAACTTCAGATGGTACCAATTGCCGTTTCACTCAGTTCAAGAGTTTTCTCCTGTTTTGTGCCTACTGGACACAACATAGGTAAAACAAAAACGCAGCATTTTGGCCCTTCAGAACTGTAATTGAATACCCCCACCAATACACGATCCAAGCATTTGGATTATAGCCAGTTAATTCAATTCAACACACGTGGCTTCAGTCAAATTTCTTTGGACATGCTTTAATAAGAATGAAGTTATTTTAGACTACTGAGGTCAAAGTATTTGGTATAGTGTTACACAGCTGCAGACTCAAAGGGAGCAAAGGTTGTTTGTTTATGTATTCATTTTGAGGAGGCGTAAGATCAATGAACACACATTTTGGAGTTCAAGCCATCACTAGGTCAGCATCTGCTATGTTTCAAACCATGTGTATCCTTTCCCCGTTTAAGGTATATGACAGACGGTATGTTGCTTCGGGAAGCCATGAATGACCCCCTGCTGGAGCGGTATGGCGTGATCATCCTGGATGAAGCCCACGAGAGAACTCTGGCCACAGACATCCTAATGGGAGTCTTGAAGGAGGTGGTCCGACAGAGGTCAGACCTCAAGGTACAGCCTCTGAGTCCGGGCGGGAGGGGGGTCTCAAGTCTTTCATCGATTCCTCATGTCCTTGATTTGAACCTTCTGTGTTTTGAGAAAGCAGTGGGGAATCAAGGAAAGACAAATGAGAAAGAGGGCATATACCAAGGTTGCTATCTTTATAATTTGCATTTAGTCAATTCTGGAGATTAATTTGATTCATTAGTTTAATTTAAATTAGCTTGTGCTTGGATGCAGTTAAAATGGTATTGACCATAACTGAATGAGTTACATGGAGCGAAAAATATCACATATGAATTGTAAATGTTGCTTTACAGCTAACTATTTCCAAGTCCCAAAATAACCCCTGTTGTAGCCCAGTCCCCATGAATGTACAAAAGGCCTTAAAGAGCCACTGAATATGAGGATTGGCACATGTGTTTTTCTGTTGCTCATTAGAAAAAAATGAGATTTCTGTCTTGGTGTGTTTCCTGACAGATTCTGCATTTGGTTAATGTTTGTCGCCCATGAGACACTGGAGATACTGAAGCCTATTTAATATCTGCAAAATCCCCAGAATGACTCTAAGATGCCGTAACTCAAGAAATCTGTTCATTAATTTAGTATTTTTTTGCAGAGGATCCTTCAGTTGCGCAATTTTACATCTAATTAAGGTGTTTGCTGTAATTGTCAATAAAAAAATGTACACCGTGTTTTATGTAAACCACATCAGAGCTGTTGGGTATGTCTGTCTCACTGTCTATACGATTGGATCGAGAGCAATCACCACAGCTATTCACCCCATGTTAGTGGGCAAATGGACATTGTCAAATCAAAACCCAACCTTCGTTTACCCATTGTGATGCACGGATTATCCAAACTGTTTTAGACAACACTAGAATAACTGTTTCTGACTCATATTGATGTCACAGGCTGTTTTCAAAGGGGTTTATTTGCTTTTTAAAGGCATTCGCTCTTTAGGGGTTATGTTTTTGGATTGCTTTTCACTTACCTTAGTTAGTCCCAATGTCATTTAGCCTAGTTATTTGCTCGTTCATCTTAGATCCCTATTCAAATGTAGATGTGTCCCTCTTTGGGTCCCATAGTCATGATTTCACTATTGTACACAGAGTGGCATTACAACAATTCGTAACCACTAAGCATTAACAGGAATATGTTTTTTGCCAGGTGATTGTGATGAGCGCTACGTTAGACGCCGGGAAGTTCCAAGTGTACTTTGACAGCTGTCCACTGCTGACTATTCCCGGACGCACACACCCCGTGGAGATCTTCTACACCCCTGAGCCGGAGCGGGACTACCTGGAAGCCGCCATCCGCACGGTCGTTCAGATCCACATGTGTGAGGAAGAGGAGGGGGACTGTCTGCTGTTCCTCACTGGACAAGAGGTATACTTCCACCCCTTCTCAAATGCAATCCAGATAGTTTGAGTTGGTTCACTGGACACTAGTCAAGGGCTATACCTCTACCCCTTCTCATATGCAGTCAAGACGGTTCAGTTCAGTGTTGAAGCGTGATGCTGACAACACCAAGGTTGTCACCTGAATATAAGTTGAATGGTTGGGGGAGGTTTAACTTTCAGGGTACCTGTCTGCTGCTCAACATGAATATTGTCTGACTCTGAACTATCAGGAAATTGACGAGGCCTGTAAACGGATCAAACGGGAGATCGACGACTTGGGACCTGAAGTCGGAGACATCAAAGTCATTCCACTATATTCCACACTGCCCCCCCAGCAGCAACAAAGAATCTTTGAGGCCGCACCCCCCAGGAAGCCCAGTGGTGCGATAGGAAGAAAGGTACTGACCAGCAGAACATGCCCGGGACTATAAAAACAGGGTTGTGTTCAGTAGGAAGAAAAAGTTTTGAAACTGAGTGAAATGGGAAGGTACTTCCTGAACTTGTACAATCAGAACACAGATTTTAGTTTTCCATTTCAAAATGTTTTGGTATGGGGTGCCCTACTGAATACAACCCAGATTTCATACATTGGTGCTCATTTATCACCAAAGATTTCCAATGGCTTATGATGTAAGTTTGTATAGAAAGTCTTTCAGTTGTCTGCTAGTGCTAACCCCAATGCATGTTCCCTAGGTTGTGGTTTCCACAAACATTGCTGAGACATCCCTTACCATTGACGGAGTGGTGTTCGTGATTGATCCCGGTTTTGCCAAGCAAAAGGTAGGCTGCTATTCCTCTCCCTGTATAATTGTTTTACCTTACCTCGTATTCCCTCAAACCCAGAGGGAATACCTGGCAACAGTACTAAAAACGTGTACTTTTTTCAATAAGTGACACTTGAACTTTCTGTAGTCCACAATCTAAGCACAATGCAGATAGACAAATGATAGTTGTAACCTGATTACAACAATTACCTGATGCTTTAAACGAATCAGTAAAGTTTCCCAATGTCAACAAAACAAACCTTTTTTTGACTGAAATAGAAGTCACAACAATTGCAGTGGAAATACTTATGTGCAAATATTGATTTAAAAACATGCTTTTGGCCATGAAGTGTATGTGGACACCCCATTCAGCCACACCCGTGTTTAAAATCGAGCACACAGCAATGCACTCTCCATAGACAAACATTGGCAGTAGAATGGCCCGTACTGAAGCGCTCACTGACTTTCAACGTGGCACCGTCATAGGATGCCACCTTTCCAACAACTCAGTTCGTAAAATTTCTGCCCTGCTAGAGCTGCCCTGGTCAACTGTAAGTGCTGTTATTATGAAGTGGAAAAGTCTAGGAACGACAACGGGACTGCCGAGTGCTAATAGCGTTTCAATCAGTGACGTCACTCGTTCCAACTGGCCTGTCAGCGTTTTCACGTGCGAAGTTGATGGCAGGTTGCTGGCAGGCAGGCAGTACAATGAACATAGATCAATCTCTTTTGCCAACAAAAACAACAGCTAAAGACCAGGCGAAACCATTTCCAAATGTTTTACATGGAAGTGGGGGGAAATTGTTTTGCACTCCATGCAACGTTGTTCTGGAACACGAGAAAGTCAAATCAAGTCACTTCAAATCAGCAAAGCATATGAGAACGTTAGAACAGTTCCCACAGCAGTGGCAGATCACCATGACTGAAGTGGTAGCAGGGAAGACTGGCAAACGCTGAATGAATCAAGTTGAGTGGCGTTTTCCTCAAACTTTTTCTCCGCTAACCTTTGCTTTAGAGAGTGGTCAGCACTCTGCTCTCCCCAGTCTGTCAATGGAGAGCGCTGCTCAAGGCGCTGAGTGCAATTTGAATTTAATACGGATCGCGAAAGCACAATCCTTTTATTTATTATTATTTTTAGAAATGGTAATACTGTTTTAAAAGTACATATCAACCACAATACTCTGTTTCTGTTTTCCGTTCTTTATCGCCCTTACGATCCTTTCAGAAAAAAATCGCACCTAAAAATGTTGAAGACAATTCATGCTAAAGAAATATCATTCCTCAAAATTTAAAGCAATTGATCAGTAAACGTTGTTAAACTGAAACCTTTTGAGTTAACATTGGTAGCAGAGGAGGGCTAATGACTAGCGTTCAAATGCGCCACCTTGCTTTGGCGAGAAGAGGTCATATTAAACTTGGGGAAATTAACTTGGAATCTGGACACGGGTTACTAATCTGGACGTGAAAAAGCAAGCACTTGCGGTTGTATGATCGTTTGAGCGAGAGACACTGCAATGGAAATATCCGTTGAGGATTTGAACAGGATGACTGTATGATAACTTTAATCAGAGCACTGGGTTCTGTGTTTCCTAAAGAAGAGAGAGACCGTGACAACGAGGCATACTCAAACTTTGACAGTTGTTACCAGAAACAAGGGGTACAATTAGGATGCGCAAGTAGGATATGGTTCTCCCAGTTAGCTTTCAAGTTTCTAAATACTGCCTGTATGGGCGGTAGGGAGAAACAGTTGGCTTTACTGCTCCTACAGTGCTTTTGCGTCAGTGAAGTCAGCACTAAAGTCTGTCGGGCCAATAACAGATGGAATGTAAGTGAGTGACGCGGCATTACGCGGAGCAGAGAAAAGGCGCCAACATGTCACGTTTTCAAGACGACCAGAAGAGGGCGCCATAGCCCGGCACAAATCCACACAAATATGGAAGGAGATCAAAATGTGCTATTTGTCAAAGCACTTACCATTGGATTAAAGACTGTCCTCCATAAGAATGAACAGGTTTAAACATAAGAGGAAAATGTAAACACAGAGATGGAGCAGTGTAACATTACACTGTTTTCAAACAAATCTGCTTCCGAGGTCTTTATAGGTTGAATCCTTATGATCTGCTGTGATTTGATACTGCATGTATACGCACCGTTTGTGGCGCAAAATGGCTTGAATCGCTATGTCAGTGGACTAAATATGAAATAAGTACAAAATATGATTGACACACCAAGCAACAGAGCTTTCAGATTTGGAGATGGGAAGAGTTGTCCATTCTACCAAGAGTCAAGATACCAGCAAAAATTGGTCAGACCCCAGTGTCACATTGAAACCGAGGTGATCTCTGCAGATAGCCCCTTATTATTAAGCAAAGCTTCCCTCAAGAAGGCAGGGGCTGTAGACATAAAAAATGACAAGGCAGTGATGTTTAAACAACCAGTGACCCTTGAACTTACTACCTCAGGCCACTATTGTGTAAACATTTTAGACAAAGACATCACACAGAGTCTATGTAAAAATGAGATTCTGAAGGACACAGAGAACATGACCACAGAGGAAAAACACAAAGTTTTGTTAAACCTTCACAAATAGTTTGCCTGTGCCATTAAACCCCTTCAACTCATCCAGAACGCCGCATCCCGTCTGGTGTTCAACCTTCCCAAGTTCTCTCACGTCACCCCGCTCCTCCGTTCTCTCCACTGGCTTCCAGTTGAAGCTCGCATCCGCTACAAGACCATGGTGCTTGCCTACGGCGCTGTGAGGGGAACGGCACCTCAGTACCTCCAGGCTCTGATCAGGCCCTACACCCAAACAAGGGCACTGCGTTCATCCACCTCTGGCCTGCTCGCCTCCCTACCACTGAGGAAGTACAGCTCCCGCTCAGCCCAGTCAAAACTGTTCGCTGCTCTGGCCCCCCAATGGTGGAACAAACTCCCTCTCGACGCCAGGACAGCGGAGCCAATCACCACCTTCCGGAGACACCTGAAACCCCACCTCTTTAAGGAATACCTAGGATAGGATAAGTAATCCCTCTCACCCCCCCCCCTTAAGATTTAGATGCACTATTGTAAAGTGACTGTTCCACTCGATGTCATAGGTGAATGCACCAATTTGTAAGTCGCTCTGGATAAGAGCGTCTGCTAAATGACTTAAATGTAAATGTAAATGGATATGCTACAGTTGACAGACTTAAGAAATGACTCGGCAGTTCTGGGAATAATGTTGATGAGAGTATTTCCATTCAATGGTAGATTGAATGGACCAGCTGTTGGTTTGCCACTGGCTTCCAAGTACAATGAAGCGGTGTCTGTAGATCTACTTGAGCTAGGACCAAGTGTGTGGTAACTTCACATAATTGACCACTTCACACGCGTCAGTGCTGGAAGCATTGTGAATACAAAGAAACCCAGTGAAATCGTCAAGCACTTCATTCATTCCTGGATAAGTGTGTATGTCCCGCCCCAGAATTGTACAGACAATGGAGGAGTATTCAATAATAATGACATGGCAGAGAAATTCAACGTGGAAGTAAAGACAACTGCTGCGTACAGTCCATGGAGAAATGGACTTCTGGAGAGACCTAATCAGACACTCTCAGAGATTATGCTGAAAGTGAAGCAAGACAATGGGTGTGACTGGAAAACAGCCCTAGATTGGGCTTTTGATGGCAAAAAACTCCATGCACAATATTAATGGCTACAGCCCCTGACAACTAGTGTCGGGGCAAAACCCTAATCTTCCCTCTGTACAGGTTGACAAGCCACCAGCACTAGAAGGGACCAGTTTGAGTGCATGGGTGGGACAGCACCACACGCAGCGAGAAAAGCATTCACAAAAGCAGAGTTCAGATAGAATCCGTAGGGCTCTGTGTAAACCGCTTCGACCCACAGATGAGAAATACGAGACTGGAAACAAAGTGTACCACAAACAAGTTGCCTGTCAAGAGTAGAAAGGACCGGGAGCAGTCATTGGCCAAGATGGTGTGGTGATATTTGTGAGGCACAATCGTCAGGGTGCGTCACTCAAGATTGCAGAATGTAAATGATCAACAAGCTTGAGGGGCTGTTGCTGAGAATCAGCCTCCTACTGAAAATGACAAAAAGGACACATTAACAGACCCAAACCTACCAGATGTCACACCCAATGATGTGAACACTGAAACTGACACAGGAAATGGAGCCGAGACCTTCAACCATCACACAGGCAATAATGTTGTGTTCAAATGAGGAAAACATTCAACAGCCACGTGTTAAGACAACATGGTAGTTCCAATCTTAAACTGGGGAAACTGTTAAATACATGGACAGAGAAAGTGGTATTCCACACACAGCAACAGTCATTAGACGAGCAGGGAAAGCCAACAGAAAACACCAGAACTGGTACAAATTGCAGTACTCTGAACCTGCTGCACTTTCTGGTACAACAGGGTCAGCTGACCTGGCACTTGAAGATAATCTCAGAATTGAACCAAAAAACAGAATGACTTTCAATTGTGATGTACTTGAAACAAAGGACGTTTCATTTGACAGCTAAACTAGATGAGCTCAGTAATTGGAGGTGTGTTTGAGGAAGTCAAAGACATTGGCCAAAAATATGTCAAGGTGGGTGTGTACCCTTAAAGAATCCTTAGATGGAATAGTGCCTAAAGTACGTCTAGTGGCTAGAGGTTTTGAGGAGCTGGCTGCTAAAGAATTCCCAAAAGCCTCACGACATGCGCCTCAGAGTCACTCAGATTGCTGCTGACAGTGATCTGCCAGAAAAAATGGAAACTTCATTCCATAGACATCAAATCTGCATTTTTGCAGGGAAACAGCTGTCAAGGGACATTCACATCTGACCTCCGCCTGAAGCTAAGAGCGAACTGTGATTCCACACCTCAAAGCTGTTTTCCCGGTCTGCCACAAAGGAACAGCTTGCTGACTGTCTAACTAAAAAGGGAGCATCCGTTCTTGTGCTCCCAAAGGCACTCAGTAATGGAAAGTGGCAGCTTGTATAATACAAATAAAAACTTTGTCAAACAATCCATTTGTAATGGGAAACTTAAATACTATTTATGACATTTTTTTTTTTTTTTATTTTTTTTAAAGAAAAGGTAGATTTAAAACATGAGCTTAACGGTGTCCCTATATTTCTGTTATTACGGTCCTATCACTGTTATTAGTACGCCTGTGCAGTAGTCTCACTGGAGATGGACCTGGCTTCAGTGTGATGGCGACTATGTACTGTGGTCATACGGTGAAGTAAACGTTAAACTGGAACCTAGTTGTCATTTTGAGTTAACATTAACCAACGTGGAAACCACATCCACCAATTTGAATAAAATAACACTTGAGTGAGAATGCTGTCTACTCTGTAACCCACAGGTGTACAACCCTCGTATCAGGGTGGAGTCTCTCCTGGTCACGGCCATCAGCAAAGCCTCGGCGCAGCAGAGGGCGGGCCGCGCTGGCAGGACACGGCCAGGGAAGACTTTCCGTCTATACACTGAGAAAGCCTACAAGACCGAGATGCAGGTGATCTGTCCTGAATTGTAGAAATGTTGGGGCAAAGTACATGGTGGGAATGGACTATTGAATAAATTGTTATCTTATGGGTAATGTTGAGGACAATGGATTTATTAAGGAAATGTTTATAGTCTAACGTAACGTATCTCGTGTGGTGCTGGGCATTTTACAGAAGCCTGTTTTGGCCAATACGCTCAGCTCTTGTTGAACACATGATTTGGCAGAATAAGCCGACCTTGTTACACAACGGGTGATATGATACCAGTAGAATGGCTTCATGTTCTACAGATCTGACTGTTTTCCATTCCACTACAGGACAACACGTATCCCGAGATTCTCCGGTCCAACTTGGGTTCTGTCGTGTTGCAGTTGAAGAAGCTGGGTATCGATGACCTGGTGCATTTTGACTTCATGGATCCACCAGGTGGGGAGCCAAGTGTTGGTTGGAATACCTGCCTGTTGGAAGTGCTACTTTAGTTTGAAACTGTTTCAATTGAAACTGACTGGCAGCCTTCTTTCTTGATTTACCTCTTGACCAACCAGGTTATCATAAAATATAATTTGTTGATTGATTGTTTAACAGCCAGAAAAGTAAAAGTGACATGCGGTACTGATCACTTGCTCCTCTTGCTTCCTCCCTTGTGCTCTCAAGCCCCGGAGACCCTGATGCGGGCGCTGGAGCTGCTCAACTACTTGGCGGCGCTCAACGACGACGGCGACCTGACAGAGCTGGGCTCCATGATGGCAGAGTTCCCGTTGGACCCCCAGCTGGCCAAGATGGTGATCGCCAGCTGCGAGTTCAACTGCTCCAACGAGATCCTCTCCATCACCGCCATGCTGTCAGGTAATGGCCCAGGCCCGGGATGGCTGGCATCCAAAGTCGCCTAGTGCCCTCCCTTGGCACCAGTTGACACCCTCTTAACACTGTGGGTTCCAATTTAATGCAAGATGGAGATCTCTAAGATTTATCGTCTCCTCAGTGCTTTGTTAATGATATTTGTTCATTCCTAATGGTAGACGAGTTAATTCTTCATTTTGAAAAGTAAAGATGTGGCCCCCAGTTAATGGGGCTTGTAGGTCTAGTTAGCAAAGATGCTAGAAAGTATTTGATTTATATTCAACCCAGGGACTGTGGTTGAAAATTAGCCGGCTGGCTAAAACCGGCACTTTTACTGAAACGTTGATTAATGTGCACTGTCCCTGTAAAAATAAACTAAATAAACTAAACTAATATGGAGGGATCAAACGAGTCACAATATTTGGTAAGTATTTCTCAAATAAAAGAATACACTTTTTTGGGGGTCTACACAAAGGATTTGGATGGCTTACTGGTTAGATCCTTGATTGATAATGACCATTAGCAATTTAATGGTTGATGGGAAAGTAAACTGAAAACCAATTGTATTCCGTATCAAATTGAAAAGTTGACCAGGTTTCTTCCAACTGCTTGAAATCTGGGAGTGTTTATCCTTAGTGCAATTGTGCAGGACAGGCACCTCAATGTTGTGTTCTCAGATGGGTCTAAAACATTGCCTCTTTGCATTTGTTTAGTGGTTTGTCTATGGCTGCTTTAATGGTGTCTCTGATGCATTATTGGCCCAATTGCGCCGGCAGTACATTATGCAATGTTATTTTTTATCGTCAAGATGTTGTCATGGTCTTACTCGTCAAAATCATTTTTCATCAAGGCCTGGTCCTTATTTTTGTTTTATGTGAGGTTTCACATTTTGCAGGATTATTTGTTATCTGCATGTGGGTGGTTGATTAGGCTATATTTAAGCTTTCTTGGCCAATTTTGGTTTTACTACTGGGGGGAAACTATTTGCGTTCAATATGACAAGATAGATTTCTGTTTTTATCATATAGAATGTTCAGTGTTTGGACATTTCACAGTATTTCAAATTGGCATTCCCCTCGTGCTTTACTCATACACATTTGTGATATGGTTGTGGTCAATTCAATATCAATTTAGGAGATTCATAGAAATCCCAGTTCAATACAAAGGCCATACATGTTTTGATTCTTGTAACGTTTCCTGAAATTCCCGTTGAATTTGGTCTGTGAATGTGAAATGACGACCTTGAATGTAAAATACACATTTTAAACATGTATGAGCAATGATCCGGTGGTGTTGCAAAAACTCCCAATTTGGGTGTATTGATGTTCCTCTTCCACACACATCTGTATGTCGGTAGTGACATCATATAAGGACATCTATTTCCCTTTTATAATGTCAAGGCAGTTTTATGTAGCCATTGACTTGAATGTGAAATGGACTTGGATTCTCTTGAATGTTATATATACTGTTCTCAAGTTTAACGCTCTGCAGGTGTGTGAAACCTCTTTTGTTTTGCAGATGTGGTTAGGTGTTGACCCCCTTGACAAGCTAGTAGCCAGTCATCATGCAGTCGGAAGAGCCCCCCCATTAACACACCACTTGGTCCTGCCCCCCCCATATGCTCTCTGTGAAGTTTTCTAGCTACAATAGGCCTTGTTCCTCTGTTCTGTGAATGCTTGACTTATCCCTATGGGCGTCTGTGTTGGGGCCCATACCAACCTTGTCTAGTCCCGCAGTGTTTCGTCCGCCCCACCGAGGCTAAGAAGGCGGCGGACGAGTCCAAGATGCGGTTCGCCCACATTGACGGAGACCACCTGACGCTCCTCAACGTCTACCACGCCTTCAAACAAAGTAAGCATGGGTGCCACGAACATTTTATTTTGATAGGGTAAAAAAATCATTTAAGGGGACAGATTAGACTCCAAAATCAAGGTTTGTCATGTGTTTCAGACCTCAAAAGTGAGTCCACATCCTACGCCATGGGTTGTGTGGACCAACCCTAATGAATAAAAGTCTAAAGATAAGCACCGCAAATCTGGAAATACCATGGTGCAAATATGGGTAATCGGATATGGCCATGGACTTCTCAACAGAAGGCTCACTTTTGTAGTCTGATTTTGAAGTGCAATGTCCCTTTAAGTCACTTTGTGAAACATGAGGCTTACTTGCCTTGCCGTTGCCTGTAACTTTGGTTGATCTGTGTTGTCGTTTCTCAGACCACGAGTCTACACAGTGGTGCTACGACAACTTTGTGAACTACCGTTCGCTGATGTCAGCCGACAACGTGCGCTCGCAGCTGTCCCGGATCATGGACCGCTTCAACCTGCCCCGGCGCAGCACCGAATTCACCAGCAGAGACTACTACATCAACATCCGCCGAGCGCTCGTCACAGGCTTTTTCATGCAGGTCAGTCTGTGCAGGGCAGGTTCCATTTCAATTAACTCTCTGAATTGAAATGGAATTGAGCCTAACCCTGATATTCATCGTTAAGTGAACAAATGCGATTTATCTCACATTGCATGCGTGTTTTCTGAAATGATATAATATTTTCTTGTTCGCTTAGGTGGCTCATTTGGAGCGCACGGGCCATTACCTCACAGTCAAGGACAACCAGGTGGTCCAGCTACACCCGTCTACCGTCCTGGACCACAAGCCAGAGTGGGTGCTCTACAATGAGTTTGTCCTCACCACCAAGAACTACATTCGCACCTGCTCGGATATCAAACCGGAATGGTACGTTTGTGGTCATGAAGTCTTAACTCAAATGTCCACACAAATAAAACGATTAGCGAATTAACGAGGATTTCTGATAAGCGTCAACGTTTCAATACTCATGTCTTATGACTTGCTCGTTAACACTTAAACATAGGCTTTTAATGAATGCTTTTATTGGATATTTTGATTGTATTATGCGACTTTGATTTAATTGATCTCGTCTCCCCAGGCTGGTGAAGGTTGCTCCTCAGTACTACGAAATGGGCAACTTCCCACAGTGTGAAGCCAAGAGGCAGTTGGAGCGAATCGTTGCCAAACTCCAGACAAAGGAGTATTCCCAGTACTGATTAACAGCGACTGGAGAGCGGAAGACATCCTTTGAAAGAGCTTGGCACAATTCATACTTTAAAGTTTGTATCCTATCTTCTATCTTAACGTTTCTCTCGATTCAAGATATGATTTTTATAACTTTTTGTTGTTTTTCTGTCCATTCAATAGCAATGTGTATAACTGTAAGCATTTATGAAATTGATATCAATGGTGAAATATTAGACTATTCTGATTAGAGATTTTCAAAAGGAATACAGTTAACATGTTAAGCATGAGCATTCATGTGGATCTTGTTGATGTTCCTCTAGGAAATTGTGAACCCTGAGAAAAAAAGTGTACTTGCCTAGGTTGTCCTTGTTTCTTCAATAAAGGAGCTTCGACTTGAATAAAATAATGAATAATAGCTCATGGTCGTTGATGATGTCTTTGATTGTGTAAAATATTTGTTTGTTAACTATAAACGAATAACCTGTAAATAACATACATTATGTATACCCAGGGGTGAAAGTGGATCACTTCAGAAGACTCCTGTTGGCTACCCCCGTGTACCTTTGTCCACTCACTAAATAATTCCAGCATCCAAACAGTGCACTGCGCACCCGCAATTTGATGAATGGAAATCGGCATCTGTTAGAAAAACAAAAAATGTGCAATGACATTCAGCGATTTGTCATTAGGCACACTACACTTACAGCGTGAATTGATGCGTCCGCTTCTCTGTCTGGGCCACGTCTCCATATCTCCGCCTTGGTAACACTTCAGTGTTCTCGTAGAACCACCATGCAATTGGGAGAGTTTATCGCACGTTTTGAAATAGATTTGCTCATTTTCATGCAGCTGACATGCGGTAATGTTAAATAATGGCGTAATTGACTATAGTTTTCTCAACATTTTGTTTTAATTGTTGTGATAGGCTTATATTTGACTAGTATGGTGTACCTCCATGATTTATTTCGCCGGGACACCGGACCATACCACCTAAATTTCACTCCTGAGTATACCTTACATTAGCATTGCTGAACATGACATTTTAATCCTAAACTTGTACATTGATGCTCCCTGTGTATAAAAAATGTCACCACAAGGTTCTAGCTTCGGTATGTTTACTTAGTTTAGTCTGCATGTTATAACTACTACATCTTCCTCCTTCCGATGAACAAGAAGTCAACATTCATAACATTGAAAAATAACTTAAATGCAATTTGAAAACAAGTGATTAACAATGCTACTTCATGTCCAGAAACTGTATGAAAGCATGAAATTACACTTTGAACTCTTGTATAGTCTTTCTTTTTGCTGTGTATAGGCCCCCCCCCAACAGTATTTTATTCATGTGGCTCTGAGCGTTCTCTCTCCTTCCCCCTCTGTGTTGGCTGAGCCTGGAAGGGCTCAGAGGTGTCTAGTTCCTCCTCTGAGCCTGTGTCGTGGTGCATCTGCTTTCTGCAGCACTGGTGCTCGTGTCTTTGAGGTTGTAATCCACACACGTTGACCTTCTCGCAGCCTGGTGTCTCCGATTTAAAGTCTACAGTTTGTGTTGGTTTCAGCTGTTTGACCCTCTTAGCGAAGGCCTTCCAGTTAGGCCATTAGGGTTTGAGCTGGCGAGACAGGCAATAGGGAGCTCTGCAGGCAACGTCCCATGATGCAGTGCTGTGACCCTGTAAGCTAACAGCCCTGTATGGATCCTTGTTCTTTTTCAACAGTCCCTTGACTTTTTTTCACAGCCCTCTTGGCCTCAATGATGCTTTGTGTGTGGTATTGTCTACTGATCATGTGTGAAGTCATTCTGCGGCAAATGGATCTTGCGGAGAACTGGGGAGTGTTATCTTTAACCAGGACCTCAACGCCCACTTGCAAAAATGTACTGTAATCCATTGATGTGGTTATGGGTGTCTTTGCTATTTCAATGTATCTTGAATAGTAACCTACAACTAGCGGAGAAGTCATTTTTTCCAATAAAACATATATGCCGCTACCTTTTTCCATGGCTATGTGTCCCTCATCTGCTCTCTGTCTAGCGTTTCCGGTTGATGAGTGTCTGGGCTTGCGAAACGTTGTACTGTCATGACATCACAGTGGACAACACTGTGATGAACCCAATAGGGCTTCAGCAGCTGATGATATAGTACTTTACATTTCCCCTCTGGGGGATTAATAATTGTACCAGCCAATACATACATTACCAGTAAATACACCATTAAAAACACAAGGACACACCAGACATTAAAAGTAGCACATCATCAATGGATATTTAAAAAAAACTAGGTGTTTGTGTGAAAAAGCCTCATGGCATATGGTAATAAAGATCTGTAGAAATGTTCTGTTTTGGCCTTGGGTAAAATAAATCTGCCTGCCATCGCACTGCGATGTTCCAGCCAGTTACTGTGGAGGGGGTGACTAGTGTTGGCCTCTATACTTCTAAGCTTTTTGAGGATCCGCTTCGCCAGCATGGGCTCTAGTTTGTCCTGGTTGGTCCTGATGGTAGATCCAGCCTTCTTGATGATTTTGTTTAGCCTGTTTGCATCTTCTCTAGTCGTTAACCCCCCCCCCCCCCCCCAGCAGATTACACAATAAAACAGTACACAAGCCACAACACTATTAAAATACATTTTGACAATTTTTGAACATACATCAGAGGAGCTTCCTTAAAAATAATAGCCTGTGCTGAGCCTTTTTAAAAACCATTGAGGGGTTCTCTTTCCACTGGGAACAGGCACAATGCAGTATTGTATTTCCACGGTGTAGGTACGCTAGAGGTGATGAACTGCGTCCCAAGTGGCGCAGTGGTCTATGGCACTGCATCTCAGTGCTAGAGGTGTCACTACAGACCCTGGTTTGATTCCAGGCTGTATCACAACTGGCCGAGATTGGGAGTCCCTTTTCCTAGGCCGTCATTGTATATAAGAATTTGTTCTTAAATGACTAAATAAATGTGAAATTTAAAAATAATAATTGGCAGGGACTGGGAAACTGGTCAGAATTGAAGGAATGATGGAGATGGCTCTAAATACAGGGAAATTCTTGAGGGAAATGTGTTTGTCTTCCAGAGATTTGAGACTGGGACAGAGGTTCACCTTCCAGCAGGACAATGACCCTAAGAATACTGCTAAAGCAACACTTGAGAGGTTTAAGGGAAACATTTAAATGTCTTAGCCCAGACCCCAATCCAATTGAGAATCTGTGGTATGACTTAAAGATTGCTGTACACCAGCAGAACCCATCCAATTTGAAGGAGCTGGAGCAGTTTTGACTTGAAGAATGGGCAAAAATCCCAGTGGCTAGATGTGACAAGCTTGTAGAGACATACCCCCAGAGACTTGTAACTGTAATTGCTGAAAAAGGTGGCTCTACAAAGTATTGACTTCGGGGAGGTGAAGAGTTATGCATGCTAAAGTTCTGTTTTTTTTTGTCTTATTTCTTGTTTGTTTCACAATAAAAAAATATTTTGCAACTTCAAAGTGGTTAAACAAATTATACAACCCCCCCCCAAAAAAAAAAATCCATTTTAATTCCAGGTTGTAAGGCAACAAAATAGTAAAAATGCCAAGGGGAGGTGAATACTGTCGCAAGCCAATGTACATACATATATTTAAAAATATATATTTTCTTTTTAACCCTACCACTCCTCCCCTAATTGAAGTAAACTAGTGAACAACAACACGTAGGCCTCTACTTCCAGCTTATACATACTGTATACATTTTATGGTCACAGTCTATTTTAAAATAGTACAAATCTGGTACAAATCTGTCGTTCTGCCCATGAACAGGCAGTTAACCCACTGTTCCTAGGCCGTCATTGAAAATAAGAATTTGTTCATAAACTGACTTGCCTAGTAAAATAAAGGTAAAATAAAATAAAAAACAGGTGCAGTCATCTGTAAGCTGCTCTGACAGCTGGTGCTTAAAGCTAGTGAGGGAGATGTGTTTCCAGTTTCAGAGATTTTTGTAGTTCGTTCCAGTCGTTGGCAGCAGAGAACTGGAAGGAGAGGCAGCCAAAGGAGGAATTGGCTTTGGGGGTGACCAGAGAGAAAAACATCCCCACAGCATGATGCTGCCACCACCATGCTTTCACTGTGGGGATGGCGCTCTCGGGTTGATGAGAGGTGTTGGGTTTGTGCCAGACAGCGTTTTCCTGGATGGCCAAAATGCTCAATTTTAGTCTCATCTGACCAGAGTACCTTCTTCCATATGTTTGGAGAGTCTCCCACATGCCTTTTGGCAAACACCAAACGTATTTGCTTATTTTCCTATTGAAGCAATGGCTTTTTTCTGGCCACTCTTCTGTAAAGCCCAGCTCTGTGGTGAGTACGGCTCAAAGTGGTCCTATGGACAGATACTCCAATCTCCGCTGTGGAGCTTTACAGCTCCTTCAGGGTTGTCTTTGGTCTCTTTGTTGCCTCTGATTAATGCCCACCTTGCCTGGTCCATGAGTTTTGATGGGTGGCCCTCTCTTGGCAGGTTTGTTGTGGTGCCATATTCGTTCGATTTAAAAAAATAATGGATTTAATGGTGCTCTGGCTGATGTTTTGGTCACTTTTGAATGCTGGCGATGCTTTCACTCTAGTGGTAGCAAACCGCCAGCACTAGAATGCTGGCGGTGCTTTCACTAGTGGCTCAGGTAGTGCAGCTCATCCAGGAGGGAACATCAATGCGAGATGTGGTAAGATGGTTTGCTGTGTCTGTCAGTGTAATGTCCATAGCATGGAGGCGCTACCAGGAAACAGGCCAGTACATCAAGAGACGTGGAGGAGGCCGTAGGAGGGCAACAACCCAGCAGCAGGACCGCTACCTCCGCCTTTGTGCAAGGAGGAGCAGGAGGAGCACTGCCAGAGCCCTGCAAAATGACCTCCAGCAGGCCACAATGTGCATGTGTCTGCTCAAACGGTCAGAAACAGACTCCATGAGGGCCCGACGTCCACAGGTGGGGGTTGTGCTTACAGCCCAACACCGTGCAGGACGTTTGGCATTTGCCAGAGAACACCAAGATTGGCAAATTCGCCACTGGCGCCCTGTGCTCTTCACAGATGAAAGCAGGTTCACACTGAGCACATGTGACAGACGTGACAGTCTGGAGACGCCGTGGAGAACGTTCTGCTGCCTGCAACATCCTCCAGCATGACCGGTTTGGCGGCGGGTCAGTCATGGTGTGGGGTGGCATTTCTTTGGGGGGCCGCACATCCCTCCATGTGCTCGCCAGAGGTAGCCTGACTGCCATTAGGTACCGAGATGAGATCCTCAGACCCCTTGTGAGACCATATGCTGGTGTGGTTGGCCCTGGGTTCCTCCTAATGCAAGACAATGCTAGACCTCACGTGGCTGGAGTGTGTCAGCAGTTCCTGCAAGAGGAAGGCATTGATGCTATGGACTGGCCCGCCCGTTCCCCAGACCTGAATCTAATTGAGCACATCTGGGACATCATGTCTCGCTCCATCCACCAACACCACGTTGCACCACAGACTGTCCAGGAGTTGGAGGATGCTTTAGTCCAGGTCTGGGAGGAGATCCCTCAGGAGACCATCCGCCACCTCATCAGGAGCATGCCCAGGCATTGTAGGGAGGTCATACAGGCACGTGGAGGCCACACACACTACTGAGCCTCATTTGGACTTGTTTTAAGGACATTACATCAAAGTTGGATCAGCCTGTAGTGTGGTTTTCCACTTTAATTTAGAGTGTGACTCCAAATCCAGACCTCCATGGGTTGATAAATTTGATTTCCATTGATCATTTTTGTGTGATTTTGTTGTCAGCATATTCAACTATGTAAAGAAAAAAAGTATTTAATAAGAATATTTCATTCATTCAGATCTAGGATGTGTTATTTTAGTCTTCCCTTTATTTTTTTGAGCAGGGTATATATATTTGCCAAAAAATAAATGGTGGATTAGAAGTGATGCAGACAATTACATTGATGGAAGCTACAATATATCTGCAATATTAAAACTAATCTAGCCCTTAAAAAAAATTATTGTAAAAAAAAGGTCCATCAAGGGAGAATCATTGCACAGTTTTATTCAGAGGTAATTTGATCCTACTGTCCACTGAGTCTATATCATACCTGACAAATCATTATTCCCTCCTCAAATCTTGTTTCAAAACAGCACACATGACCAATTGTTAGATGAATTATGTTAGATCAGATAATAACAACAGTTATGAATGTTTAGTTACAGTATGTCTGATTTAAAATCTGGGGCAGACCTACTGACCATCAATGTAAAAAAACTAAACAAAGGAAGATGAACACTCTTTATCAGTGTTCCCCCAACAGTACATGTTTTTGCTGTGGCCCCAAAAAAGGAGCACTGTGAAAAGGAACACGATCAGGTTCCACACTACTATAAACAAACAAAGCACTGAACAACTGACATGTTCTATTTCCTTTTGAGGACACAATGGCATTCCTGCTTTGAATGAGAGTCCCCTTCTTTTTTTCTTCTTTTTGGCAGTGAAAGTAGCACTCCTCACATGTCTTTGTTTTGGTTATTTGATAGGATAGATATAGAGAGGAAAGGTAGAGGAGAGAGTGTGTGTTCTGGATGCAGTGGTTTAGACTATTAGACCGCCATTAGACCACCGTTAGACCGCTTTTATACCACCGTTAGACTGCCGTTAGACCACTGTTAGAACGCTTTTAGGCCACCGATAGACCACCGTTAGACCGCCGTTAGACCACCGGTTGACCGCCGTTAGACCGCTTTTAGACCGCCATTAGACCACCGTTAGACCGCTGTTAGACCGCCGTTAGACTTGACCTTTTTTTCTTTAGACCAGATAGATGGAATTGCTATTAATTATGGCCGGCCACTACTAATATTGATCAATTTGCTCAGTTGAGTAATTGCTTTTTAATTGCATAATTGAGTTGTGTTTTGTAATTCCACAAGAGGAATATGCCTACTATTCCTTAGTATGCCTACTATTCCTTAGTTCACTTGTGTAGCCCTACAAAACTGCTCAAATATGCAAGCAATTTCTAAGTCTACAGTAGCCTAGCCTACTAAGTAAACATCATCACCAGCCTACAGTAGCCTAGCCTACTAAGTAAACATCATCACTAACCTACAGTAGCCTAGCCTACTAAGTAAACATCATCACTAGCCTACATAGTTTCACCAACATGGAATCAGAGCATTTAGTATTATTCTGTATGTAAATCCGAGACACTCCATTTTGTATTAATTGTGGATGTCCATCATCCATTTCATATGATACGTTACAAATTATATGGTACGAATTGCAGCTAGTACAATATGTTACAAATTGCAATTCGTACAATATGTTACGAATTTGCAAAACATAAAATATGTTACAAATTTGCAAAATGTATGATATATTATGAATTCGCAAAACGTATGATATGTTACGAATTCCAATTTGTTGTGGCTAATGTTAGATAGGTGGCTAGGTCGCTAACGTTGACTAGCTGGCTAACATTAGCTCTAGGGGTTAAGGTTAAGGTTAGGGTTAGCTAAAAGGGCTAAGGTTAGGGAGTGAGTAACAGGTGCGCTCTCTCGCTTTAATAGCTGGGTGCTCTGCCATATATGACAATAACTCAAATGAAATCCCAAGTTCAAGAAACAAAATCCCAAGTTCAAGAAATGACGTTCCCTCATTTCACCTTTTTATTTTCGGCCATATAGGCTAACACATTTGGTCAGTTATGGATATTTCACCAGATGTATAAATGTGAAGCATCTGGTTGGTATTTCCACTCACTACCAAATATGGAGATGAGAGGAAACCCAGTGGCCAGCAGTGGGAGAAGATGGAGAAAATGGATTTTGGCTAACATTCTGCCATTTATTTTATTTTATAGATGAAACATTTGATGTCCAAACAATTCAATGTTTCCAGTACTAGAATCTGTATCAAACAGAGGATGCCGCGTTTTGGTTTTGTAGACTTTACCCGTTGCCAAAGTATGTATAAAAGGCATTGTTTAGAAGGAGTGCAAGGGCGAATTGAGTTATTGCACGTGCACATTTCACAGCGTAGGCGTTCCCTAATGGAAATTCGCAAATAAAACTAGAATGCATTCATAGGATCTCACTAGCTCGTGCTTGGCTCTTACCCACCTCCTTGCTTGTTCTTCCCACTATGATTCATTTACTCCCATTGGAAATGACAGGATCTGATCTATCTTGGGGTAGTTATAAAAATATTTGGTATTTTATGGAACCATACCAACGGTGTCAAATATTTTTGTTTTCATCTGTTGCAATGCCCCGGGTATGGAGCTCATCATGTTCAGAGGGTTGGCTGTAGGTGGAGTTACGGTCAAATATTTGGTGGTCCTGCTCCTCTTCGAATTGGCGTCTATCTTCTCAAAGAGCCGAGGGGTGAATGAGAATGGTACACACTAGGCTATGTGTCAGGCGTTTTACACAGAACAGAAGAAAGTGTAACCCAGTTTGGATGATCTATTCCTTTTTGGATAAATGCGGAGACGCGGTGCGCCCTCGTTGAATGGGAGGGAGGCTGCCTTTGCGCACCAAATGAAGTCATGAACGGCAGAACGCTGAAGTCATCGCCTGCACTTGCAGCTGTAATCTCTGTGCACCGATCGACCGATGTACACACACAGATGAGGGGTTCTCACCGTCTTGGGAAGTGGGTCATGGAATAATCGGTTCACCTATTTCTTTGTAAGGCTATATGTGAAAGCTTGGGTTTGAGAGTTAATTTGTCTGTTAAATTGGTATGCTACTGTCGCCTGATAAAAACGTTTGACGTGTTGAGGTTCGTTTTGGGACACAGATAGTGACAACATTTATTGTAAGAATAGGCTATAGCCTACATTTCCATTTTGCGTGATGCAGATCAAATGTGTGCTGTCAAGTTTGTGTGGTAGCCTACAGTTTTCAATAGACCTAAATCAAGATTGAAACATTAGAAAGATGTGCTCGTTTTGGAAATGTATCAAAGTACGGAATAAAACATACTGTAAAACATGCTGCTCTGAGAAATTGGACGTTGTTGTCATTCATGGTGTAGCGGAGAACGAAGCCATTTGAGACATGGATAAGTTTCTGCAGATCGCGCCTCACTCTCTGGGCATAGTCCTGTCTCGGGTTGGCGCCGAGGAGTCGCCCGCGGTAACCGACAAGCTCCAGCAACATCACACGGGCTACGAGATATTTGCCGATTTCAAAGCCGTCAACATGCAGCACTTCTGGAATAAGAAAGTGACCGATGCGATATCGGAGACTTTCTTCCTAGGCTGGATTGACCAGGATGTCCTGCTAATCCAAGGGAAGGAACACCACCTCGAGGAGCTCAGAGAGGGATGGACCAGGCGGGCTCTCAAACCGCCCGGAGGGTTCGAGATCAAGTGCATCGGTAAGACTGTACTTAATGAATCTTAAAGGCTACCAGTGATTATCATCATAATACCATCCAGGCAGGTTGTCACTTGTTTGTTTGGCTTATTGAGTAGCTAAAGGTACATTTCAGGTCATCTGAACACTGTGGTGATCCTCTCTGCCCAATAGGATAGTGCGGCTCAACTTTAATGGATAACAGTAGGCCTTTGTGACTGGGCACACACTGGTTGAATCAACGTTGTTTCCACGTAATTGTAGAATAAGGGTCGAATTGACATCTGTGCCCATTGGGATGTGATCAAATGGAATGTGCAAGACGCATGGCGCCTATGAGGGGTAATTGAGAACCATGAGGCCAACAGAAGAGTAAAAATACATTTGAATTTATAGCCCTCCCTGTGGTTTGCTTAATTCCCACTTTCCTCACCATTGTTCAGCTAGTATGGGAAATATGTGTGATGGGACTTTGGAGTTTGTCTTGAAATTAGTGGGATATGTTTTGTATTTCAGTTAAACAATCAGAGCAGTAGATATGCACAGTGGTGTGTGTGTATATGATGACGTTTGGGGACACGTGAAGTTCAACCGCAGTTGTGTCTAGTCGCTCACTCATAAATGTTTTGAAAGTCTGAACAAAATCTGCTTTTAGGGAGAGGTAGGCTATTTGTGTGTGTTTTTTTATGCACTGTAAGCAAGAACACAAATACCTATCGGGAAACACCATTGTTTTGTCACAATTGCTCCTAACTCAAATCAGGATTTGGGAAGAGACAAAGTTCAGGACCATGTAAACATCTCTCTCTCTCTCTCTTACTCACTCTCTCTCGACCACATCAACAATTTCAAAGGGATGTGAAAGTTGCCAAACAGTCAAATATTGATTGAGAAAAAGTGTGATATTCTGTGCTTATTTGTCCATGGACGGGGATACCATGCCCTCCCTGACCTTACCATCGAAGCAGCAAGCATTGTTAAGCTTTGGAATGTTTCCCTGACAGCTAATAAATATCCACAGACAAATACAGTCTGTAATCTAATGAGGTCTCTATATTAATGCTCATGCAAGTTGCTAGTGCTAATAGTCTTGCTTGGCCGGCGCAAGTGCTGAACATACTATGGATGGGGAAGACTGTGTGCTGACCCACCTTTCATCTGACAAATCACAGTCATACCGTATCAGGTTCATGTCTTACTGAGTGCTGGAAGTTGAATTCATATTCACAACAGTGAATAATCACACGCACATTGACTTGACTTAAAAGTGAGGAAATAGAGCTTTTGAAATTGAAAAAAAAAATGGTTGGCTTTGGATAGCAAAGTTCAGAGTCACAAGTTGGTCTAACCTATTAAGTTTGTTTGGTTGGAGTAAGCTGGTCTAATACTCCCATGTCTGGAGAAACTAAAATGGGGTTTATAATCACTGACAGATTACAGAATTTTCCAAATATTTCTAATTCCAATGGTAAGTCATTCTATTTTGTATGTGGCTCTGTTGGTCATTTTCTGGTAGTGATGTGTGTGTGGGCTGTACTTCAGCCCACAATACGTATCACATTCAGTACTTTATTCTGCATAAACCTCTCCCATAGATGTGTGGGAGGGCCATGGTTACTTAGACTAGTTAGAAGTCTAGGAAAGTTGTTTCTGTTTACTTGGGATAAAGTGGGGCAAAAAAGTATTTAGTCAGCCACCAATTGTGCAAGTTCTCCCACTTAAAATGATGAGAGAGGCCTGTAATTTTCATCATAGGTACACTTCAACTATGACAGACAAAATGAGAAACAAAATCCAGGAAATCACTTTGTAGGATTTTTTATGAATTTATTTGCAAATTATGGTGGAAAATAAGTATTTGGTCACCTACAAACAAGCAAGATGTCAGGCTCTCACAGACCTGTAACTTCTTCTTTAAGAGGCTCCTCTGTCCTCCACTCGTTAACTGTATTAATGGCACCTGTTTGAACTTGTAATCAGTATAAAAGACACCTGTCCACAACCTCAAACAGACACACTCCAAACTCCACTATGGCCAAGACCAAAGAGCTGTCAAAGGACACGAGAAACAAAATTGTAGACCTGCACCATGCTGGTTAGACTGAATCTGCAATAGGTAAGCAGCTTGGTTTGAAGAAATCAACAATGATCCCAACTTACACCGCCCGGGATTTTTATTCTCTCATTTTGTCTTTCATAGTTGAATTGTACCTATGATGTGGCTTTGTAATTGGTGGCTGACTAAAACTTTTTTGCCTAGCATTATGTGGGAGCAATTATTAGGAAATGGAAGACATAAAACCCCAGAACCACACGGGGGACCTAGTGAATGACCTGCAGAGAGCTGGGACCAAAGTAACAAAGCCTACCATCAGTAACACACTACGCCGCCAGGGACTCAAATCCTGCAGTGCCAGACGTGTCCCCCTGCTTAAGCCAGTACATGTCCAGGCCCATCTGAAGTTTGCGAGAGAGCATTTGGATGATCCAGAAGAAGTTTGGGAGAATGTTATATGGTCAGATGAAACCAAAATATAACTTTTTGGTAAAAACTCAACTCGTCGTGTTTGGAGGACAAAGAATGCTGAGTTGCATCCAAAGAACACCATACCTACTGTGAAGCGTGGGGGTGGAAACATCATGCTTTGGGGCTGTTTCTTTGCAAAGGGACCAGGATGACTGATCTGTGTAAAGGAAAGAATGAATGGGGCCATGTATTGTGAGATTTTGAGTGAAAACCTCCTTCCATAAGCAAGGGCATTGAGGATGAAACATGGCTGGGTCTTTCAGCATGACAATGATCCCAAACACACCGCCCGGGCAACGAAGGAGTGGCTTCATAAGAAGCATTTCAAGGTCCTGGAGTGGCCTAGCCAGTCTCCAGATCTCAACTCCATAGAAAATCTTTGGAGGGAGTTGAAAGTCCGTGTTGCCCAGCAACAGCCCCAAAACATCACTGCTCTAGAGATCTGCATGGAGGAATGGGCCAAAATACCAGCAACAGTGTGTGAAAACCTTGTGAAGACTTACAGAAAACGTTTGACCTCTGTCAAACAAAAAGTACATAACAAAGTATTGAGATAAACTTTTGTTATTGACCAAATACTTATTTTCCACCATAATTTGCAAATAAATTAATTACAAATCCTACAATGTGATTTTCTGGATTTTTATTCTCTCATTTTGTCTTTCATAGTTGAATTGTACCTATGATGAAAATGACAGGCCTCGCTCATCTTTTTAAGTGGGAGAACTTGCACAATTGGTGGCTGACTAAATACTTTTTTGCCCCACTGTACATGTATATCTGAGGTCTGCTTGTTCCTCCCCCTTTCCATTCTGAACACACACAGCATGCTAGTAGATACCTACAGACTTCCAGTCACTGCACTAACGCTAGTTAGCATTGGCTCGCAAAACAGCCTCTAACTACCTTCATACTGGACACAGAGATATACAAATGGTATCCAAAGGACTCTTGAGAGTAGATTATTTTTAATCATTGCCAAAATCCTGAAGTATCCCTTTAACGAGGGTTATCTCACCTGCCAGAGTTTTTGTTTTTGTCAATTTCTGTTAGGTGCAATTGTGAACAATAGTCGTGTCAGACATCAAATAAATCTAATAGGCCAATAATAATTAGATGCAGATCAAGGATCAATTGTCCTACCGGTGATGTGATTAGATGTCCACGCACTCGACATTTGAAGGCCTGAAAACCAAAGGGTTTAGGTTGATCAAGCCATGTGGTGTGGGCTTGCCATTTGTAGAAGATCGAAAATCACATCAATTATTGTTTTTACATTTTCGCTTTAACCAGACAAAACTTGAAATTTATATTTGATGCCAATTTTCTTGTCATATGGTATTTGGCTGATTTATAAATTGCTGTAGGGTTGAGATGTCGTCAGTCCTGAACATGTCTGGAATTGGTAAGCTACTGAACAACTAAATACCACCCAAGAGGACGTTGTGTTTCTTTGAATGTCAAAGCTCTTGCATGTAATCTGATTTGTCGATTGCAGCATCCGGCAGCAAATGTTTTTTGCTATTACGTGTGTGCATCCGTTGACATGTCATTGTGGTAGTCACTGAGTAACGAGGAGCGTAGTTGATGCAGCTGCTCCATGTGCATACCCGCTGGGTACAGATGTAAATTCAACGTCTATTCCACATTGGTTCAATGTAATTTCATTGAAATTACTTGGAAACAACATTGATTCAACCAGTGTGTGCCCAGTGGGTAGGTACCCTTCGTTCCCGACTCTATTTATCTGGCCCCATTTGACAGAGATAGTGGAAAAATGTTGTCACTGGTTTTCTCAAGGTTAAAACCCACCACCTCAGCAGGAAAGCCCATAGAAGCTGTGACTGTGGGCCCTATTCGATTAAACTTTTTAACCGGTTTCCAGGTCAAGTCAAAAAACAACATCCAAAACAAAATGTGCATTCCTGTACTCAAAGAAACAATGTTTTCAGATTGAAACCAAAAGAAAACTACTGTTAGTGGATTGAAACATGCTTTTTCTCGCTGTGTGGAAAGCCTGTTGTTTTTCAACATTTCAACTGGAAATCTGGTTACAAGTTTAATTGAATGAAAGCCCTTTGTTTCCATTTGCAGGCTTCTAACAGAGGGGCTACGAGAAGTGTCCTATGCAGGAAGGAAAGTCAAGTGTCTGTTCAGGAAAGGAACCATGCTAAACACTGAAGTATTCTCCCCGGTGGAAGGAAGAGGAGGGGCCTGGAAGAGAGAATTGGGGGAAACGATAGACAGAAATTATTCTGGCAGCATATCCCTAGTGGTAACAGGAATGACTCTGGCTGTATTTCCAAAAGGATGACAGGAATTAGTCTGACAGATTTTCCCAAGAGGTGGGTTGGGGCACAACTGATGTGTTGAGTGGAATTCCTCACTAGGGTTGCAACTTAAGACTGGGTACCGTCCAGAAACATGCTTAATTATTTTTATTTTTTATTTAACCAGGTAGGCTAGTTGAGAACAAGTTGTCATTTACAACTGCGACCTGGCCAAGATAAAGCAAAGCAGTTCGACACATACAACAATGCAGATTACACATGGAATAAACAAACATACAGTCAATAATACAGTAGAAAAAGCCTATATACAGTGTGCAAATGAGGTAGGATAAGGGAGGTAAGGCAATATATAGGCCATGGTGACGAAGTAATTACAATATAACAATTAAACACTGGAATGGTAGATGTGCAGAAGATGAATGTGCAAGTAGAGATACTGGGGTGCAAAGGAGCAAGATAAATAAATAAATACAGTATGGGGATGAGGTAGTTGGATGGTGTCACGCCCTGGCCATAGAGAGGCTTTTTATTCTCTATTTTGGTTAGGCCAGGGTGTGACCAGGGTGGGAGTTCTATGTTCCTTTTTCTATGTTTTTGTATTTCTTTGTTTTTGGCTGGGTATGGTTCTCAATCAGGGACAGCTGTCTGTCGTTGTCTCTGATTGAGAACCATACTTAGGCAGCCTGTTTTACCACTATGGGTTGTGGGTAGTTGTTTTCTGTTTTTGTGTCTGCACCAGACAGAACTGTTTTGGTTTGTTCTCTTTGTTATTTTGTTTTGTGTTAAGTTTAAATAAAAATAACATGAACACTTACCACGCTGCGCTTTGGTCCACACCTTCTTCATACGACGACCATTACAGATGGGCTATGTGCAGTGATCTGTGAGATTGTAGATTGCAGATTGCAACACCACCCCCTTTGGTAGTTCTTTCTTGTCGGAAAATGTGATAGTTAGGGATGGAAATTTCAGTGTTTTTGGTGTTCTTCCTAAGCCAGGATTCAGACACGGCTAGGACCTCTGGATTGGCAGATTGTGCTAAAGCATTGAATAAAACAAACTTAGGAAGGAGGCTTCTAATTTTAACATGCATGAAACAAGGATTTTACGGTTACAGAATTCAACAAATGCAAGCACCTGGGGAGTAGGAGTGGAGCTAGACACTGCAGGGCCTGGATTAACCTCTACATCAGCAGAGGATCAGAGGAGGAGTAGGATAAGGGTATAGCTAAAGGCTATCAGAACTGGTCGTCTAGTACGTTAGGAACAGAGAGTTAAAGGAGCAGGTTTCTGGGCACCATAGAATAGATTCAAGGCATAATGTACAGACAAAGGTATGGTAGGATGTGAGACACATTGTAGGTAAATCTAGGCATTGAGTATTGATGAGAGAGATATTGTCTCTAGAGACGTTTAAACCAGGTGATGTCACCGCATATGTGGGAGGTGGAACTAACGGATTGGTTAAGGCATATTGAGCAGGGCTACAGGCTCTACAGTGAAATACGACAATAATCACTAACCAGGACAGTAATAGACAAGGCATATTAATATTAGAGAGAGGCATGTGTAGCCGAGTGATCATAGGGTTGCAGTGAGTGGTTGGGCTGGCTGGAGACACGGCGGTTCAGACAGCTAGCAGGCCGGGACTAGCAAGCTATGAGGAGGGCCTTAGAGGGATGTCGCGACGGAGGAAAGTCACCAAAGCCCCATATACTACCCACCATTGCGACCTGTACGCTCTCGTTGGCTGGCCCTTGCTTCATACTCGTCGCCAAACCCACTGGCTCCATGTCATCTACAAGACCCTGCTAGGTAAAGTCCCCCCTTATCTCAGCTCGCTGGTCACCATAGCACCTTCCACCTGTAGCACACGCTCCAGCAGGTATATCTCTCTAGTCACCCCCAAAACCAATTCTTTCTTTGGCCGCCTCTCCTTCCAGTTCTCTGCTGCCAATGACTGGAACGAACTACAAAAATCTCTGAAACTGGAAACACTTGACTCCCTCACTAGCTTTAAGCACCAACTGTCAGAGCAACTCACAGATTACTGCACCTGTACATAGCCCACCTATAATTTAGCCCAAACAACTATCTCTTTCCCAACTGTATTTAATTTATTTATTTATTTTGCTCCTTTGCACCCCATTATTTTTATTCTACTTTGCACATTCTTCCATTGCAAAACTACCATTCCAGTGTTTTACTTGCTATATTGTATTTACTTTGCCACCATGGCCTTTTTGCCTTTACCTCCCTTCTCACCTCATTTGCTCACATTGTATATAGACTTGTTTATACTGTATTATTGACTGTATGTTTGTTTTACTCCATGTGTAACTCTGTATCGTATCTGTCGAACTGCTTTGCTTTATCTTGGCCAGGTCGCAATTGTAAATGAGAACTTGTTCTCAACTTGCCTACCTGGTTAAATAAAGGTTAAATAAAATAAATAAATAAATAAGTCTGTTTTAGCCTCCACGTGTGGTGACGTTGATAGACCAGTCGTGATGGATTCGTAGGGTTCCGAGTAGCAGAGAGGTCCAAGTCCAATTGGAAAAATAGGTATAGTGGCCCAAGAAATTGGCCGATGGATCTATTCAGCTAACAGTCTAATATGCTCTAGACAGCTAGCGGGCCGCGGCTAGCAGGCTAGCAGATGGGCATTCAGGGGACGTCGCGACTTAAGAGCCAGTTGAGTACCCCCTCCAGCAGATTGCGTCGGTAGTCTAGGATCAGCGGGGTTCTGTGCCCCATACCGGCAGTAGAAGGGATCCGGGTATTGTAGCCCAGGAGTGGCTGATGGGCCTCTTTAGCTAGCCGGGAGATGGGCCTAGCATCGGCTAGCTTCAGGCTAATTGGTGCTTGCTTCGTGACAGAGACATTAGCCAGGAGTAGTCACTCAGATTGCAGCTAGCTAGCTGCGATGATCCAGGTGAAAAGGTTCAGAACTTGTGGTAGGAACCCGGGGATATGGAGAGAAAATAGGTCCGGTATGATTTGGTTTGAATCGCGTTGTACAAACTGGCGAGAGCTTTCCGAGCTAAAGGTGATGACCGCTAGCAGTGGTTAGCTGACTACTAGCTAGTAGCTAGTGAGCTGGCTAGCTTCTGTTGGGGGATTCCGGTTCCGTGGTAGATAAAAATACTTTAGAAAAAAAAATATCCACACCACATTGGGTGAGGCGGGTTGCAGGAGTGTATTTTGAAGTTGAGGTTTAGAAAAAGATATGCGAAGAAAAATATATAAAAATATATACATGGGACACGACAAGACGAGGATGAAGATGTCCGACTGCTACGCCATCTTGGATACTACTTGGTGGTCATGATGGGGGAAAAAAACGTTGAAATATACAGTATATTTTATGTAGGAAACTTTATTTAGCACTGTCTATTTCTACAGATGTGTGTTTACTTGGTGGATCACAATTATATAACAAAAGCTTTGGATGGGTCACACAATGCCAAGCTTTTTGTCGCCTGCTGCTCATTGCTCTATCATTTGTATTTGTATTTATTAGGGATCCCCGTTAGCTGCTGCCAGCACATTAAAACACTTACATTACACATAAAACAAAAGATAAAACAGTACATCATATAATTGTTTTACACTACATGCATATCTACAATACAAAATGTACAATACAAAATGTATAATACCACCATACAACAATATTACAATGTGTGCATATGCGTGTGTCTGCACCTTTGAGTATGTCCCCTCAAAGTCCACGCTGTTCCGTAAGGTGAATTTTTCAGTGGTGGAAAAAGTATGCAATTGTCATACTTAGGGCTCCCGAGTGGCACAGTGGTCTAAAGGCACTGCATCTCAGTGCTAGAAGCGTTACTACAGACACCCTGGTTTGAATTCAGGCTGTATCACAACCGTCCGTGATTGGGAGTCCCATAGGGCGGCACACAATTGGCCCAGTGTCGTCCGGGTTTGGCCGGTGTAGGCCGTCATTGTAAATAAGAATTGTTTCTTAACGGACTTGCTTAGTTAAAATAAAGATTCAATATTTTTATTTATTTAAAGTAAAGATATCTTAATAGAAAATGACTCAAGTAAAAGTGAAAGTCACCCAGTAAAATACTACTTGAGTAAAAGTATTTGGTTTTAATTATACTATCAAAAGTAAAAAGTATCAAAAGTAAAAATCTCTTCAAATTCCTTATATTATGCAAACCAGATGGCACAATTTTCTTGTTTTTGAAAAAATGTACAATAAATGTACAATAAGCAAGGGGCACACTCCAACACTCCAACACTTTACAAATAAAACTTTTGTGTTTAATGAGTCCGCCAGATTAGAGGCAATAGCAATGACCAGGTATGTTCTCTTGATAATGTGGATGTTTGTTTGGAATAAAAACTGGCAAAAGTTTATTCGCTTGTCATGGCAACAAAATGTGTTGAATTGTAATTGTTTTCTGCCCAGGCAACCCACATTGACAAAGCCATAGAGGGAAATTGATGCTGCAGCTGCACTGACCTCATTGGCTGATATCAAGTAGCAGTAGCTCTTCAGGTGTGTTTGCACATTGAATTAAGCATAATAAATAGTATTTTGTTTTCTCACACACATACTCTTTTTAATTTCGGCCCAACGGTAAATTGGCCCCTAGCCTAATGCTTACCATATTTTACATTTACATTTACATTTAAGTCATTTAGCAGACGCTCTTATCCAGAGCGACTTACAAATGCATTCACCTTCATTTTGACCTATTGTGTATGTTTCATAGAAGTCTAGATATTCTCCATTGAACATGCTTCTTAGTCCAGGACAAGGCTTAATCTGTGACCTGTAAACTGGACAGATTAAGCCTAGTTCAGGACTGAAAAGCATTCTGAATGGAGAATCTCTGTCTGGAAAACAGGCCCCCTAGGCTATTCATTTAGCAGTGTGAGATTGCTAGTATTGCATTTTGTTGCTGCAGTCACCTTGCTTAAAACCTGAAGATGATTATCAAGGCCAAGTTTACAATGTTTCTTTTAAGACCTCGTCTAACACTGTACATGTACTTCTGATTCACCAGCTAAGGGGATGACTCAACTAAGGGGATCCCTGCCAGGGTCATGTTCATTAGGGCATAGCCCTGCAACGGAAAATGAAAAGAAGAGTTTCTTTTTTTTTACTGTATTTTTATTTAACTAGGCAAGTCAATATTGGAGAGATTCAGGTAGTAACTTCCTGTTTCACAGTTTTTCCCACAGTTTTGTGCCTACTGAACACCACCCGGGATGTATATATTCACTAGGAATCAAACGGAAGCCGAAATGGGGAGGGACATAGCTGAATTTGTTCATTAAGAAACACTTTTTTCTTGCAAAACGTTTTGCTACGGTTTGCTACAGTGTGCACTAATGTATTCACACCTTTGGGTTTGGTCAGCAGCCACCAGGGGGCTCAATACTTGGTTGCACATGAACAGTGGCCCATCTTTTGAGTTCTGTGTGACCAGATGCATATTTAAGTGAAAATACTAGGCACACTGTAAGGTGGACCAACTATCAAAGAGTGGGCCTGACCACCAATCAAAATGTAAACATTGCAAATGCGTCACACTACATTTTCACTTGCAAATAGGGCGCGATCTGTGCTCAATGAATGCCATTTCATAGAAATATAACTTTTTGTTGTGATTTAATAGTCATCTTCTGTTTGCAAACTGTTCAAGTGCTGTAAGACAACAAAAATACAAATAACTTTGGTTATCACCAGGTAAGAGAGTTGTATTAATTAATTCATTAATATTCTTTAAACAACTCTAGAGGTTTACAGTGTTTCCTCAATTTAAGTTACGTGAAATTTAACACATTTAACACACAAATTTAACACACACGCACACCAATAGAAAGAGATCCCAAATGCTTTCAAAGTATTTAATAGAATATTGTATGAAAGTACATTCCATATACACAACAAATTCTGTTTCAAATGAGTCATTACATGTGATTCAAATACAGCACATGTGTATTTGATCCATAGCTGGCTCACTGGTATGAAACTGAATTGATCTGAACATTGTTGTACTCTACAATGACTGTGTTCTGCAGAACTCTACATATTTCCCATACAGCAGCTTCAAAGTGTCAGTTTTTGTATTGCTTTTCCTGTGCGTCTGCTGTGTGCTTGGCTCTGTCTGTGGTCTGTTCCGTGTCTATAGCTCCAACAACAACTCTTGGCTCTTTTTAAGGGATGGCACTTGGTAGCAGCTATGAGATCATCGGACGGGGTTGTCATGGCAACGGGGGCTGTTGCAGCACGATTGAGAAATAAGATGGCTGGCTTGTTGCGTCTCCCCCCTCCTCTCTTCCTCGCCTCTTTTCTCTTTGGTATGAATGAACTTCAGCAAACTTGACACTGTCCCCTCTATCCCCCTCCCTCCCTCATCTCTCCTTCATCCCTCCTTCATTTCTCCCTCCATCTATACTCATGAGTCAGCAGGCTCTGCAGCAAGCAATGGCCGCCATGCTATAGAGACAATGACTGGGGGCTCCATTGTGAGCTGGGGTGTGCGTTCACACTCAAAAGAGCCCTTTGAGGGTTTTCAACAAAAACAAACATGCTTTAAGGAAGGCTCCGTTTCTGGAGTGGTTGGCTGATCAATGCACAGTCGCAGTGTCAGTCTGTGGAAACTTATTGTCGTTGGCCGTACAGAGGTATGATCTTACTTTGAGACAGTTTGCTACAGCAGGAAAATAATCCTGAAGCAACAGGAAATATGAATTGTTATATGGATTATTGTAGGGGTTGATACATTTTTCGTTATGGCAAATCAAGTCTGAAACATCACAAAGTGGAAATTTTAAAACTTTAAACGCCTTTTTAAAACTCATACGCTACAAGTTTGCATTTCCTACAAGAACTGGATGTGAATAAGTACACAGTAGCAATAAAGTTTAGACACCTACTCATTCAAGAGGTTTTCTTTATTTGTACTATTTTCTACATTCTAGAATAATAGTGAAGACATCAACTATGGAATCATGTCGTAACCAAAAAACTGTTGTTGTTTTTTGTTAATTGACCTGCCTAGTTAAATCAAAGGTTAAAAAAAAAATGAAGGTAACTCAATCCGGAATGTTTCTTCAAGTACAGTCGCAAAATCAATCAAGAGCTTTGATGATGAGGACCGACACATGAAAGGAAGACCCAGAGTTACCTCTGCTGCAAAGGATAACTTTATTAGAATTACCAGACTCCGATACTGCAGCCCAAATAAATGCTTCACAGAGTTCAAGTAACAGACACATCTCAACATCAATTGTTCAGAGGAGACCTTCAGGCCTTCATGGTCGAGTTGCTTCAAAGAAATCACTGCTAAAGGACACCAATAAAAAGAAGAGACTTGCTTGGGCCAAGAAACAATGGACATTAGACCAGTGGAAATCTGTCCTTTGGTCTGATGAGTCCAAATGTGAGATTTTTGTTTAAAAATCTGCCATGTCTTTGTGAGACGCAGAGTAGGTGAATGGATGATCTTTGCATGTGCGGTTCCCACCGTGAAGCATGGAGGAGGAGGTGTGATGGTGTGTTGCTGGTGACACTGTCTGTGATTTATTTAGAATTCAAGGCACACTGAACAAGCATGGCTACCACAGCATTATGCAGCGATACGCCATCCCATCTGGTTTGCACTGAGTGGGACAATCATTTGTTTTTCAACAGGACAATGACCCAACACACATCCAGGCTGTGTAAGGGCTATTTGACCAAGAAGGAGAGAGATGGAGTTCTGCAGCAGATGACCTGGCCTCCACAATCACCCGACCTCAACCCAATTGAGATGGTTTGGGCTGAGTTGAAAAGCATACAACAAGTGCTCAGCATATGTGGGAACTCCTTCAAGACTGTAGGAAAATAATTCCAGGTGAAGCTTGTTGAGAGAGTGCCAAAAAGTGTGCAAAGCTGTCATCAGAGAATATAAAATATAAAATTAGTTTAACACTTTTTTGGTTACTACATTATTCCATATGTGTTATTTCATAGTTTGATGTCTTCACTATTATTATACAATGTAGAAAATAGTAAAAATAAAGAAAAACCCTTGAATGAGCAGGTGTGCCCAAACTTTTGACTGGTACTGTAGGTGGAAGGCTAAACTGTGACTGATCAATTTATCTAACCCAAAACATGTTTGAAAGTGTGACAAAAGTGTCAATGGCTGTGTATTTTAGGCATATTGTACAGTCAGTCATAGGGTTTCTTCTGCTGACATGGTGTTGCCACATGTTATCACAGGCTGTGATGGCAAGGACCATGTCAGGTCATGTACTACCATTAGAGGGCAAAGTATCAAATCAAATCAAATCCAATTTTGTCACATACACATGGTTAGCAGATGTTAATGCGAGTGTAGCGAAATGCTTGTGCTTCTAGTTCCGACAATGCAGTAATAACCAACAAGTAATATAACTAACAATTCCAAAACTACTGTCGTATACACAGTGTAAGGGGATAAAGAATATGTACATAAAGATATATGAATGAGTGATGGTACAAAGCAGCATAGGCAAGATACAGTAGATGGTATTGAGTACAGTAAATACATATGAGATGAGTATGTAAACAAAGTGGCATAGTTAAAGTGGCTAGTGATACATGTATTACATAAGGATACAGTAGATGATATAGAGTACAGTATATACGTATACATATGAGATAAATAATGTAGGGTATGTAAACATTATATTAGGTAGCATTGTTTAAAGTGGCAAGTGATATATTTTATATCAGTTCCCATTATTAAAGTGGCTGGAGTTGAGTCAGTGTGTTGGCAGCAGCCACTCAATGTTAGTGGTGGCTGTTTAACAGTCTGATGGCCTTGAGATAGAAGCTGTTTTTCAGTCTCTCGGTCCCAGCTTTGATGCACCTGTACTGACCTCGCCTTCTGGATGATAGCTGGGTGAACAGGCAGTGGCTCGGGTGGTTGTTGTCCTTGATGATCTTTATGGCCTTCCTGTAACATCGGGTGGTGTAGGGTAGTTAATCGAGAGGAGGCTATGACCACACTCAAACGCATGAACACGGATGACATCGTATATGACGTAAATCATTGTCCGTTTTTGTCAGTCAAAAGGGAATGGGAAAGGGGATACCTAGTCAGTTGTACAACTGAATGCATTCAACTTAAATGTGTCTTCCACATTTAACCCAACCCCTCTGAATCAGAGAGGTAGCGGAGGGCTGCCTTAATCGACATCCACGTCTTCGGCACCCGGTGAACAGTGGGTTAACTTCCTTGCTCAGGGGCAGAATGACAGATTTTTACCTTGTCAGCTCGGGGATTCGATCCACCAACCTTTCGGTTACTGGCTCAACGCTCCTACCCACCAAAAAGTACAACTCAAGTCAACTATTTGACGACGGACTGTCATTGAAAAAGCATTGGCTTCATCCGAAAATCTCAGACCCAAAATCCCAGTGTGCCGATGGCCTACAAGTACGGCCACACCGAGATGCATGGGCACGGATAAAATCGTATATGATGTACATTGTGGTCCTTTTTGTCTGTCAACTCATCTCTACTTTTTTGGGACTAGTTGCATACTTTAAGGCAGACATATTGTGCGACTATTTTATAGACAATCGTCTCTGGTGTCATTCATCTGGCAGCAGATGACTCATATTAAAAAATGAAATGTGGCAAAAGGTCGCAAAGTTCAAGGGGGGCCAAATACTTTCGCAAGGCATTGTATATACATTGTGTGCAAAAGGCATGAGGAGGTAGACAATAAATAGGCCATAAGAGTGAATAATTACAATTTAGCAGATTAACACTGGAGTGATAAATGATCAGATGAACATGTGCAGGTAGAGATACTGGTGTGCAAAAGAGCAGAAAAGTAAATAAAATAAAAACAGTATGGGGATGAGGTAGGTAAATTGGGTGAGCTATACAGCGATGGACTATGTACAGCTGCAGCGATCGGTTAGCTGCTCAGATAGCAGATGTTTAAAGTTGGTGAGGGAGATAAAAGTCTCCAACTTCAGAGATTTTTGCGATAAGGGAGATACACCTGCTGGAGCGCGTGCTACGGGTGGGTGTTGCCATCGTAATCAGTGAACTGAGATAAGGCGGACCTTTACCTAGCATAGACTTGTAGGTGACCTGGAGCCAGTGGGTCTGGCGACAAACATGTAGCGAGGGCCAGCCGACTAGAGCATACAGGTTGCAGTGATGGGTGGTATAAGGTGCTTTAGTAACAAAACGGATGGCACTGTGATAAACTGCATCCAGTTTGCTGAGTAGAGTATTTGAAGCTATTTTGTAGATGACATCGCCGAAGTCGAGGATCGGTAGGATAGTCAGTTTTACGAGGGTAAGTTTTGCGGCGTGAGTGAAGGGGGCTTTGTTGCGAAATAGAAAGCCGATTCTAGATTTGATTTTAGATTGGAGATGTTTGATATGAGTCTGGAAGAGAGTCTGAGAGTTTGCAGTCTAGGCAGACACCTAGGTACTTATAGATGTCCACATATTCTAGGTCGGAACCATCCAGGGTGGTGATGCTAGTCGGGCGTGCGGGTGCAGGCAGAGAATGGTTGAAAAGTATGCATTTGTTTTTTACTATCGTTTAAGAGCAGTTGGAGGCCACGGAAGGAGTGTTGTATGGCATTTGTCATGTTTGTCATTTATTATCATGTCTTGTCCCTGTGCTCCCCATTCTATTCGTTTCCCTCTGCTGGTCTTATTAGGTTCTTTCCCTCTTTCTATCCCTCTCTCTCCCCCTCCCTCTCTCACTCTCTCGCTCTCTCTTCTCTCTATCGTTCCGTTCCTGCTCCCAGCTGTTCCTATTCCCCTAATCATCATTTAGTCTTCCCACACCTGTTCCCGATCCTTTCCCCTGATTAGAGTCCCTATTTCTTCCTTTGTGTTCCGTTCCTGTCCTGTCGGTTCCTTGTTTAGAATTCACCGTGCTGTGATTGTGTATCGCCCTGTCCTGTCGTGTTTTTGCCTTCATCAGATGCTGCGTGTGAGCAGGTGTCTCTGTCAGCTACGGCCTGCGCCTACCCGTTCGACCTGCAGTCTGTGGCCGCTTCTCCTGTTATTCCCCTCTACAGACTAGAGGATTTCTGTTATTCCCTGTTTGGACATTTCCTGTTAAGGATTCAGGATTTGTCGTTTTCTGTTTGGACTTGAATAAACTCTGTTTCTGTTAAGTCGCTTTTGGGTCCTCTTTCACCTGCATGACAGAAGGAACCGACCAAGGAATGGACCCAGCGACTTCAGACGCTCGTTACACTGCCGTCGAGATCCAAGGAGCCATGCTCGGCAGACACGAGCAGGAATTGTCTGCTGCTCGCCATGCCGTGGAGAACCTGGCCGCTCAGGTTTCCGACCTCTCTGGACAGTTCCAGAGTCTACGTCTCGTGCCACCTGTTACTTCCTGGCCTGCCGAGCCTCCAGAACCTAGGGTTAATAACCCACCTTGCTACTCCGGGCAGCCCACTGAGTGCCGCTCCTTTCTCACGCAGTGTGAGATTGTGTTCTCTCTCCAACCCAACACATACTCTAGAGAGAGAGCTCGGGTTGCTTACGTCATTTCACTCCTTACTGGCCGGGCTCGAGAATGGGGCACAGCTATCTGGGAGGCAAGGGCTGATTGCTCTAACAAGTTCCAGAACTTTAAAGAGGAGATGATTCGGGTTTTTGACCGTTCAGTTTTTGGTAGGGAGGCTTCTAGGGCCCTGGCTTCCTTATGCCAAGGTGAACGGTCCATAACGGATTATTCTATTGAGTTTCGCACTCTTGCTGCCTCTAGTGAGTGGCACGAGCCGGCGCTGCTCGCTCGTTTCTGGAGGGACTCCACGCAGTGGTTAAGGATGAGATTCTCTCCCGGGAGGTTCCTTCAGATGTGGACTCTTTGATTGCTCTCGCCATCCGCATAGAACGACGGGTAGATCTTCGTCACCGGGCTCGTGGAAGAGAGCTCGCATCAACGGTGTTTCCTGCTCCGCATCGCAACCATCTCCCTCCTCTGGCTTTGAGACTGAGCCCATGCAGCTGGGAGGGATTCGCATCTCGACTAAGGAGAGGGAACGGAGGATCACCAACCGCCTGTGCCTCTATTGCGGAGTTGCTGGACATTTTGTTAATTCATGTCCAGTAAAGCCAGAGCTCATCTGTAAGCGGAGGGCTACAGGTGAGCGCAACTACTCAAGTCTCTCCATCAAAATCCTGTACTACTTTGTCGGTCCATCTACGCTGGACCGGTTCGGGTGCTACATGTAGTGCCTTGATAGACTCTGGGGCTGAGGGTTGTTTCATGGACGAAGCATGGGTTCGGAAACATGACATTCCTTTCAGAGAGTTAGAGAAGCCTACGCCCATGTTCGCCTTAGATGGTAGTCATCTTCCCAGTATCAGATTTGAGACACTACCTTTAACCCTCACAGTATCTGGTAACCACAGTGAGACTATTTCTTTTTTGATTTTCCGTTCACCGTTTACACCTGTTGTTTTGGGTCATCCCTGGCTAGTATGTCATAATCCTTCTATTAATTGGTCTAGTAATTCTATCCTATCCTGGAACGTTTCTTGTCATGTGAAGTGTTTAATGTCTGCCATCCCTCCCGTTTCTTCTGTCCCTACTTCTCAGGAGGAACCTGGCGATTTGACAGGAGTGCCGGAGGAATATCATGATCTGCGCACGGTCTTCAGTCGGTCCCGAGCCAACTCCCTTCCTCCTCACCGGTCGTATGATTGTAGTATTGATCTCCTTCCGGGGACCACTCCTCCTCGAGGTAGACTATACTCTCTGTCGGCTCCCGAACGTAAGGCTCTCGAGGATTATTTGTCTGTGTCTCTTGACGCCGGTACCATAGTGCCTTCTTCCTCTCCGGCCGGGGCGGGGTTCTTTTTGTTAAGAAGAAGGACGGTACTCTGCGCCCCTGCGTGGATTATCGAGGGCTGAATGACATAACGGTTAAGAATCGTTATCCGCTTCCCTTATGTCATCAGCCTTCGAGATTCTGCAGGGAGCCAGGTGCTTTACTAAGTTGGACCTTCGTAACGCTTACCATCTCGTGCGCATCAGAGAGGGGGACGAGTGGAAAACGGCGTTTAACACTCCGTTAGGGCATTTTGAGTACCGGGTTCTGCCGTTCGGTCTCGCCAATGCGCCAGCTGTTTTTCAGGCATTAGTTAATGATGTTCTGAGAGACATGCTGAACATCTTTGTTTTTGTCTATCTTGACGATATCCTGATTTTTTCTCCGTCACTCGAGATTCATGTTCAGCACGTTCGACGTGTTCTACAGCGCCTTTTAGAGAATTGTCTCTACGTAAAGGCTGAGAAGTGCTCTTTTCATGTCTCCTCCGTTACTTTTCTCGGTTCCGTTATTTCCGCTGAAGGCATTCAGATGGATTCCGCTAAGGTCCAAGCTGTCAGTGATTGGCCCGTTCCAAGGTCACGTGTCGAGTTGCAGCGCTTTTTAGGTTTCGCTAATTTCTATCGGCGTTTCATTCGTAATTTCGGTCAAGTTGCTGCCCTCTCACAGCTCTTACTTCTGTCAAGACGTGTTTTAAGTGGTCCGGTTCCGCCCAGGGAGCTTTTGATCTTCTAAAAGAACGTTTTACGTCCGCTCCTATCCTCGTTACTCCTGACGTCACTAGACAATTCATTGTCGAGGTTGACGCTTCAGAGGTAGGCGTGGGAGCCATTCTATCCCAGCGCTTCCAGTCTGACGATAAGGTTCATCCTTGCGCTTATTTTTCTCATCGCCTGTCGCCATCTGAGCGCAACTATGATGTGGGTAACCGTGAACTGCTCGCCATCCGCTTAGCCCTAGGCGAATGGCGACAGTGGTTGGAGGGGGCGACCGTTCCTTTTGTCGTTTGGACAGACCATAAGAACCTTGAGTACATCCGTTCTGCCAAACGACTTAATGCCCGTCAAGCTCGTTGGGCGTTGTTTTTCGCTCGTTTCGAGTTTGTGATTTCTTACCGTCCGGGTAGCAAGAACACCAAGCCTGATGCCTTATCCCGTCTGTTTAGTTCTTCTGTGGCTTCTACTGATCCCGAGGGGATTCTTCCTTATGGGCGTGTTGTCGGGTTAACAGTCTGGGGAATTGAAAGACAGGTTAAGCAAGCACTCACGCACACTGCGTCGCCGCGCGCTTGTCCTAGTAACCTCCTTTTCGTTCCTGTTTCCACTCGTCTGGCTGTTCTTCAGTGGGCTCACTCTGCCAAGTTAGCTGGTCATCCCGGTGTTCGAGGCACTCTTGCGTCTATTCGCCAGCGCTTTTGGTGGCCGACTCAGGAGCGTGACACGCGCCGTTTCGTGGCTGCTTGTTCGGACTGCGCGCAGACTAAGTTGGGTAACTCTCCTCCTGCCGGTCGTCTCAGACCGCTCCCCATTCCTTCTCGACCATGGTCTCACATCGCCTTAGACTTCATTACCGGTCTGCCTTTGTCTGCGGGGAAGACTGTGATTCTTACGGTTGTCGATAGGTTCTCTAAGGCGGCACATTTCATTCCCTCGCTAAACTTCCTTCCGCTAAGGAGACGGCACAAATCATTATTGAGAATGTATTCAGAATTCATGGCCTCCCGTTAGACGCCGTTTCAGACAGAGGCCCGCAATTCACGTCACAGTTTTGGAGGGAGTTCTGTCGTTTGATTGGTGCGTCCGTCAGTCTCTCTTCCGGGTTTCATCCCCAGTCTAACGGTCAAGCAGAGAGGGCCAATCAGACGATTGGTCGCATACTACGCAGCCTTTCTTTCAGAAACCCTGCGTCTTGGGCAGAACAGCTCCCCTGGGCAGAATACGCTCACAATTCGCTTCCTTCGTCTGCTACCGGGTTATCTCCGTTTCAGAGTAGTCTGGGTTACCAGCCTCCTCTGTTCTCATCCCAGCTTGCCGAGTCCAGCGTTCCCTCCGCTCAAGCGTTTGTCCAACGTTGTGAGCGCACCTGGAGGAGGGTGAGGTCTGCACTTTGCCGTTACAGGGCACAGACGGTGAGAGCCGCCAATAAACGCAGGATTAAGAGTCCAAGGTATTGTTGCGGCCAGAGAGTGTGGCTTTCCACTCGCAACCTTCCTCTTACGACAGCTTCTCGTAAGTTGACTCCGCGGTTCATTGGTCCGTTCCGTGTCTCCCAGGTCGTCAATCCTGTCGCTGTGCGACTGCTTCTTCCGCGACATCTTCGTCGCGTCCATCCTGTCTTCCATGTCTCCTGTGTTAAGCCCTTTCTTCGCACCCCGTTCGTCTTCCCTCCCCCCTCCCGTCCTTGTCGAGAGCGCACCTATTTACAAGGTACATAAGATCATGGACATGCGTTCTCGGGGACGGGGTCACCAATACTTAGTGGATTGGGAGGGTTACGGTCCTGAGGAGAGGAGTTGGGTTCCGTCTCGGGACGTGCTGGACCGTTCACTCATCGATGATTTCCTCCGTTGCCGCCAGGATTCCTCCTCGAGTGCGCCAGGAGGCGCTCGGTGAGTGGGGGGTACTGTCATGTTTGTCATTTATTATCATGTCTTGTCCCTGTGCTCCCCATTCTATTCGTTTCCCTCTGCTGGTCTTATTAGGTTCTTTCCTCTTTCTATCCCTCTCTCTCCCCCTCCCTCTCTCACTCTCTCGCTCTCTCTTCTCTCTATCGTTCCGTTCCTGCTCCCAGCTGTTCCTATTCCCCTAATCATCATTTAGTCTTCCCACACCTGTTCCCGATCCTTTCCCTGATTAGAGTCCCTATTTCTTCCTTTGTGTTCCGTTCCTGTCCTGTCGGTTCCTTGTTTAGAATTCACCGTGCTGTGATTGTGTATCGCCCTGTCCTGTCGTGTTTTTGCCTTCATCAGATGCTGCGTGTGAGCAGGTGTCTCTGTCAGCTACGGCCTGCGCCTACCCGAAGCGACCTGCAGTCTGTGGCCGCTTCTCCTGTTATTCCCCTCTACAGACTAGAGGATTTCTGTTATTCCCTGTTTGGACATTTCCTGTTAAGGATTCAGGATTTGTCGTTTTCTGTTTGGACTTGAATAAACTCTGTTTCTGTTAAGTCGCTTTTGGGTCCTCTTTCACCTGCATGACAGCATTGAAGCTTGTTTGGAGGTTAGATAGCACAGTGTCCAAGGAAGGGCCAGAAGTATACAGAATGGTGTAGTCTGCATAGAGGTGGATCAGGGAATCGCCCGCAGCAAGAGCAACATCATTGATATATACAGAGAAAAGAGTCGGCCCGAGAATTTAACCCTGTGGTACCTTCCAGGAGGAAGGCATGGCCAGCCGTTGAGAAATGCTTGTTGAAGTTTTCGATTATCACGGATTTATAGGTGGTGACCGTGTTACCTAGCCTCAGTGCAGTGGGCAGCTGGGAGGAGGTGCTCTTGTTCGCCATGGACTTTACAGTGTCCCAGAACTTTTGGGAGGTAGAGCTACAGGATGCAAATTTCTGCTTGAAAAAGCTGGCCTTTGCTTTCCTGACTGACTGAGTGTATTGGTTCCTGACTTCCCTGAACAGTTGCATATCGCGGGGACTATTCGATGCTATTGCAGTCCACCACAGGATGTTTTTGTGCTGGTCGAGGGCAGTCAGGTCTGGAGTGAACCAAGGGCTGTATCTGTTCTTAGTTCTGCATTTTTTGAACGGAGCATGCTTGTCTAAGATGGTGAGGAAGTTGCTTTTAAAGAATGACCAGGCATCCTCAACTGACGGGATGAGGTCAATATCTTTCCAGGATATCCAGACCAGGTTGATTAGAAAGGCCTCCTCGCAGAAGTGTTTTAGGGAGCGTTTGACAGTGATGAGGGTGGTTGTTTGACAGCGGACCCGTAGCGGATACAGGCAATGAGGCACTGATCGCTGAGATCCTGATTGAAGACAGCAGAGATGTATTTGGAGGGCAAGTTGGTCAGAATAGTGTCAATTAGGGTGCCCATGTTTACGGATTTAGGGTTGTACCTGGTGGGTTCCTTGATGATTTGTGTGAGATTGAGAGCATCTAGCTTAGAGGACTGCCTGGGTGTTAAGCATATCCCAGTTTAGGTCACCTAACAGAACAAACTCTGAAGCTAGATGGGGGGCGATCAATTCACAGATGGTGTCCAGGGCACAGCTGGGAGCTGAGGGGGGTCGGTAGCAGGCGGCAACAGTGAGAGACTTATTTCTGGAGAGATTCATTTTTAAAATTAGAAGTTTGAACTGTTTGGGTATAGACCTGGAAAGTATGACAGAACTTTGCAGGCTATCTCTGCAGTAGATTGCAACTCCTCCCCCTTTGGCAGTTCTATTTTGACGGAAAGTGTTATAGTTGGGTATGGAAATCTCAGAATTTTTGGTGGCCTTCCTAAGCCAGGATTCAGACACAGCAAGGACATCAGGGTTGGCAGTGTGCTAAAGCAGTGAGTAAAACAAACTTAGGGAGGAGGCTTCTGATGTTGAAATGCATGAAACCAAGGCTTTTTCGATCACAGAAGTCAACAAATGAGGGTGCCTGGGGACATGCAGGGCCTGGGTTTACCTCCACATCACCCGAGGAACAGAGGAGGAGTAGGATGAGGGTGCGGCTAAAAGCTATCAAAACTGGTCGCCTAGAGCGTTGGGGGACAAGGAATAAAAGGAGCAGATTTCTGGGCGTGGTAGAATATATTCAGGACATAATGTGCAGACAGGGGTATGGTGGGTTGCGGGAACAGCGGAGGTACGCCCAGGCACTGGGTGATGATAAGAGAGGTTGTATCTCTGGATATGCTGGTTATAATGGGTGAAGTCACTGCATGTGTGGGAGGTGGGACAAAGGAGGTATCAGAGGTGTGAGGAGTGGAACTAGGGGCTCCATTGTAAACTAAAACAATGATAACTAACCTGAACAACAGTATATAAGGCATACTGATATTTGAGAGAGACATACAGCAAGGCATAAAGTAATCGCAGGTCTTGATTGGGAGAGCTTGCTAAAACAACAGGTGAGACAACAACAGCTAGTCAGCTAACACAACAACAGCAGGTAAAATGGCGATGACTAGGTAGAGAGGGTCGGATTAACTACACACAGAGCCTGAGTTCGCTGCTGGGGCCGACAGATAAAACATAAATAAACAGAATGGAGTACTGTGATTAATAGACAGTCCAGTAGGCATCAGCTATGTAGCCAAGTGATCATAGTGTCCAGAGGGCAGCAGTAGATGGAACAGGAAAGCCGCCACTACGCTAGCATGCGGGCGACACAGCGTTTAAAGTTAGTAGCCCGCGGGTGGTAGGGGGGGGTCTGCTCAGACGGAGGCCGTTGAAGGCACAGACCAGTCGTGGTGGTGCGGCGGGGGGCCGTGTCGACAGAGAATCCAAGCCAGATGGCATAAGAGGTGTTGTAGAATTTGGTTTGCTAGCAGGGAGATGTGCCTGGCTCACGGCTAACTGGTGCTAGCTTCGTGGCAGTGGCGTTAGCCAAGGTCCAGAGTTTACAGCAAAGATCCGGTGGAGTATTGGGCTCTAGCCGTGTATGAGTGGGGTTCGGATGAACAGCTGAGTAGGCTGGGAGGTGGGCCTCAGGGATAGCTTCGGTACTGGGTGCAAGCTAGCTGTGAAGATCAGAAGTAGTGGTCCAGGGATTACGGCAGGAATCCGACGTTGTTGTGGAGAGACAGTTCGATACTGGTAGACTTGTTAGTATTATCCAGGCTAAAAACAGGGCTGGCTGTGCAGAAGGTAAAAGCCGCTAGCAGTGGCTAACAATGACTAAACAGCTTGTAGCTAATTAGCTGGTTAGCTTCTGGAGGTTCTTGAATGTATTGTAAAATAAAAAATAATAGTGATTCCGTATCACATTGGATGAGGCAGGTTACCGGAAGGTATAATCGAATTAAAAATCGAAAAGAGATTGAAAATAAATATGGGTCCAGTGAGTGGTTTGGCTGGCTGGGGACACGGTGATTCAGACAGTTAGCAGGCCTGTGCTAACAAGCTAACAGTTAGTACGCCAGGGCTAAACAAGCTAGCAGTTAGCAGACCGGGGATAAACAAGCTAGCAGTTAGTAGACCGGGGCAGGCTAGCAGTTAGCAGGCCGGGTTAACAAGCAAGCTGATAGCAGGGGCTAGAAAGTTAGCCTTTGCAGGACGCCGCGATGGGGTTAAGTCTGTTTTTGCCTCTTCATGCGGTGACATCGATAGACCGGTCGTGGAATTAGTAGGGTTCCAAGTAGCTCTAGGTAGCTAGCAGGCCTAGCTAGTTAGCATAATGGGCCTTCAGCGGGCGTCGTGTGTGTCCAACAACCACTTAGTTATGTTAGGAAGTTTGCCATCTTTATTCCCAAAACATAGTAATTTAAGAACATAAGTGTTTCTCTGACATTTTTGGGAAATTTAACAGAAAATAAAAAATACAGCCCTAGCAGAGCCCCAAGTCCCATGGGAACGTCCTCTAGGGCGTGTATGTTCTCCCCATCAAAGGCCAGCGGGATTTCACTCTGAAATGGATTTCCGTCCCATGTGCAATAAAGGAGTGAGGAGCGGTGAAATCTGTGTCAACAAAAGTAAGAAAAGATGAATACACATGTTCAGCTGTAGTTTTATATAAGTATGCACACTTATGTTTATGAAGAGACAGATTATTTGTGCATAGTCATACCTTGTCACGGACGTAAGGCCACTTGGGTCATCATTGAAGAGGTAGGGCAGGATCGCTGCGGTGGTCTTGAGTCCTAGTAAAATAAAGCAATGATCTTACTACACTTGCTAATTTTATTACAAAATACATTAGAGAAATGGAAGGAATAAGAGCAAATACCACTTCTGTATTGTCCTTCAGGGACTGTTAAAATAGCAGGATCAAATCAAATCAAATGTATTTATATAGTCCTTCCTACATCAGCTGATATCTCAAAGTGCTGTACAGAAACCCAGCCAAAACGCCAAACAGCAGGCAATGCAGGTGTAGAAGCACGGTGGCTAGTAAAAACTCCCTAGAAAGGCCAAAACCTAGGAAGAAACCTAGAGAGGAACCAGGCTATGAGGGGTGGCCAGTCCTCTTCTGGCTGTGCCGGGTGGAGATTATAACAGAACATGGCCAAGATGCAAGTCAGCACCTCAGGAGTAAATGTCAGTTGGCTTTTCATAGCCGATCATTAAGACTATCTCTACCACTCCTGCTGTCTTTAGAGAGTTGAAAACAGCAGGTCTGGGACAGGTAGCACGTCCGGTGAACAGGTCAGGATTCCATAGCCGCAGGCAGAACAGTTGAAACTGGAGCAGCAGCACGGCCAGGTGGACTGGGGACAGCAAGGAGTCATCATGCCAGGTAGTCCTGAGGCATGGTCCTAGGGCTCAGGTCCTCAGAGAGAGAGAAAGA